>NW_024070202.1:58833365-59059858 GCF_014754425.2 Oryx dammah | reverse complement strand
ATGAGATAAAAGTTAGGTTATGATATCTGTGGGATCAGTCCTAAGAATCAGCTGACCTGGTAAACAAATCAAGTTGCCTTCTTTAACGTTTTACTGTTTACTCATTTATTTTTTTCCAGCCTATACTGTTCTGGGCATCACTTTGGGTATCTGCACTGGCCGCTGGCCCTGGGCTCTGATTGCCTGAATTCTCTTCTATTTTTGCATCTGGAACAAAGTTAAGTTCACTGACAAGGTGAGGTGTTCTGGCTCCTGGTAAGCTTTTTGGGGACACCAAAGCTCCTGGGAATCCTTACAAAGATACTTCTGGAGAGCTCAAAGAAAGAATAGTGCAGTGGATGACCCAGAAGACAAGAGAGTTTCTTCCTGTGCTTACTAATAATTGGTTAGAATGACTGGTTAAATGGCTGCAATGATTCACTGACAATATGGAGAAATTTCTTCAGTGATCAAGTCAAAGATGTAATGAGGCTGGTCTCATAAGAATGGCAACTCACAGAAAGTGCCGAAGATTAATAACATCGAGAACCTGTTCTCTGTTTGTGAAATACCGTGTCTTTACTGTTGAAGCATATTTCTTAATTCCTAACCTTTAAAAACAGACTCTTGATCAAGAGAATAGAGCCTTCTTTTTATGAATAATCAGTTGACAACATGCAAGTTTGAAGAGATTATCACTTTTTGCCAAAGTCTACACCATCTGCTCCACATTCTAATTACCAATAAAAGAAGGACCTAATTCACAATTGCATCATAAAAAAGTTAGATGTGATTTAAATGCATTTGTTTGTATTTTATTTAAAGAAGTTTCAATGATACATCTGTTACACATTTTTCAATATTTTGACACAGATCATAAGAAAGTACTCAAAAAATTATATGGCAAGTAAATATGCCACATTTCAAAAGGGACAATTTCTATTAATATATGGACCTCAAAAATCTGTTATTAGTCTTTAGATTAAAGATTGAGTAAAGGAAATTCATTAGAATTAGTGGGCATTGTAAAATGTTTAAATTCAGATCACCTAATAAATCTCATAAGTAAATTTACAGAGCACTATTATTTCAAGAAAAACAATTTATAGTAGGAGGTGAAGCATTTGGGAGTTAATTAGGGTTAGATGAGGGTGTGAAAGTGGAGCCCTCGTGTATGAGATTACTGCCCTTATGAAAGGAGATTCCTTATACATGAACTGAAAGATAGTATTATGAAGATGCTGGTCTCTATAGATTCAATACTATAATCTCAATAGAGATCTCCCCAAGTTTTATATGCAGGCATGCATGTAACATGAAAAGGTAATTTTAAAATACACATAGAAACTCCAGGGGCCAAGCACAGCAAAGATGCTCTCGAAGTATATAAAAAAGAATAATGGTATGTTTCACAAACAGAGAAGGTAGAAGAATAGAGAAATGTGATATAGCCCTGTATACGTATGGACAATTGATTTGTGACAAGTATTACTGCAGACCACAGGGAAGAACACTACTTTTGACATAGAGTGCCAGAAAATCAGACTTCTACAGAATAAGAAAACAAAAATAAAATGATCTAAATGCCAAAGCCAAAGCTATTGTGATTCTATAAAATAATATTGGAGATTATTCTCAGGACCTCTGGGTAAGATAGGACTCCTTAAATAGATTACAGAAAACTCTTACCAGAAAGGAAAAAATGGATAAATTTGACTACTTTGAAATTAAAAACTAAATTTAAAAAATCTCCTGAAGAAATTGAAAAATAAGCCAAGAAATGAAAAAATATATTTACAACACTGTATCCTGCATATATAAACTATTACTACATTTCCATTAAGAAAAAAAATAATAAAACAGAGAAAAAATGGGTTAGAATCATGATAGGTACTTTACAAAATGGATATCGAAATAATCACTAAGGATATGAAAATATGCTCGACCTCATTAGTAAGAAGGAAAATAAAAGTTAAAACTATAGCAAGATACACCTACAGTACTCACCAGAAAGGAAAAAAAGAAAAAGTATAAAGAAAGCCAAAAGTTGGTAAGGATGTACAGCATTCGGAGCTCACATAAATTGCTAGTATATAAGAGAAGTTTGGCATGTTTACTATGTTTGAAGCTGCACATGTTCTAAGAGCCAAAATTATATACCTAGATATGTAACCCATAGCAATTCATGCACATATGCACTAAGAATTGTCCCATGGCAGCAATATACATAATCTGCATAAACTGAA
Organism: Oryx dammah; assembly: GCF_014754425.2. NCBI lineage: Eukaryota > Metazoa > Chordata > Mammalia > Artiodactyla > Bovidae > Oryx > Oryx dammah. The sequence continues at coordinate 59,057,633 of NW_024070202.1, read as the reverse complement.
TTTTCCATGAATATTAAAATGGATAAACAGATTTTTTAATACAATGGAATAATATTCAACTATGAAAATGAACAAACATGTAACAATATAGTTAAGTCTCATAAAATCCATGTTAAACAAAAGAAGCCAGACCAAAATATGAACAACATGCGGTTCTATGGGCATGTTCAGAATGAAGAGATATTCATCTACAGTGTTGTTTAAAAAGAGAGAACAGGTCCAAAGGGTTCAGTTATAATAAGAACATATCACTAAACAAAGACTTAATACTTAACCTAATTGCAATTTCAGCCTCTCCCAGAAATGTAGTCTTAACCAGTCTGTTTGGAATTACCTGGCCAGCACTAGTGAAGTAATCTGCATTATAGACCTCTGCTGTGCCCCAAAGGAAGATGACCTTAACTGAAATAATCCACTCATTGATAGAAGTTTCTTTTCCCCACCCACTTCCATCAATAGTTCAGTTCAGTTCAGTCTCTTAGTCATGTTCGACTCTTACCGACCCCATGGACTGCAGCATGTCAGGCTTCCCTGCCCATCACCAGCTCCCAGAATTGACTCAAACTCAGGTCCATTGAATCGGTGATGCCATCCAACCAACTCATCCTCTGTCGTCACCTTCTCCTCCCACCTTCAAGCACCAGGGTCTTATCAAATGAGTAGGTTCTTTGCATCAGGTGGTCAAAGCATTGGAATTTCAGCTTCAGCATCAGTCCTTCCAATGAATATTCAGAAGTGATTTCCTTTTCATTATAGGGGACTGGAATGCAAAAGTAGGAAGTCAAGAAACACCTGGAGTAACAGGAAAATTTGGCCTTGGAATGCGGAATGAATCAGGGCAAAGACTAATACAGTTTCGCCAAGAAAACGCACTGGTCATAGCAAACACCCTCTTCAAACAACACAGGAAAGATTCTACACATGGACATCACCAGATGGTCAACACCAAAATCAGATTGATTATATTCTTTGCAGCCAAAGATGGAGAAGCTCTATACAGTCAACAAAAACAAGACCAGGAGCTGACTGCAGCTCAGATCATGAACTCCTTATTGCCAAATTCAGACTCAAATTGAAGAAAGTAGGGAAAACCACCAGACCATTCAGGTATGACCTAAATCTAATCCCTTATGATTATACAGTGGAAGTGAGAAATAGATTTAACGGTCTAGATCTGATAGATAGAGTGCTTGATGAACTATGGAATGAGGTTCGTGACATTGTACAGGAGACAGGGATCAAGACCATCCCCATGGAAAAGACATGCAAAAAAGCAAAATGGCTGTCTGGGGAGGCCTTACAAATAGCTGTGAAAAGAAGAGAGGTGAAAAACAAAGGAGAAAAGGAAAGATAGAAGCATCTGAATGCAGAGTTCCAAAGAATAGCAAGAAGAGATAAGAAAGCCTCCCTCAGCAATCAATACAAAGAAATAGAGGAAAACAACAGAATGGGAAAGACTAGAGATCTCTTCAAGAAAATTAGAGATACCAAGGGAACATTTCATGCAAAGATTGGCTCGATAAAGGACAGAAATGGTATGGACCTAACAGAAACAGAAGATATTAAGAAGAGGTGGCAAGAATACATGGAAGAACTGTAAAAAAAGATCTTCACGACCCAGATAATCATGATGATGTGATCACTAATCTAGAACCAGACATCTTGGAATGTGAAATCAAGTGGGCCTTAGAAAGCATCACTATGAACAAAGCTAGTGGAGGTGATGGAATTCCAGTTGAGCTGTTTCAAATCCTGAAAGATGATGCTGTGAAAATGCTGCACTCAATATGCCAGCAAGCTTGGAAAACTCAGCAGTGGCCACAGGACTGGAAAAGGTCAGTTTTCATTCCAATTCCAAAGAAATGCAATGCAAAAGAATGCTCAAACTACTGCACGATTGCACTCACCTCACATGCTAGTAAAGTGATGCTCAAAATTCTCCAAGCCAGGCTTCAGCAATATGTGAACCATGAACTCCTTGATGTTCAAGCTGGTTTTAGAAAAGGCAGAGGAACCAGAGATCAAATTGCCAACATCTGCTGGATCATTGAAAAAGCAAAAGAGTTCCAGAAAAACATCTATTTCTGCTTTATTGACTATGCCAAAACCTTTGACTGTGTGGATCACAATAAACTGTGGAAAATTCTGAAAGAGATGGGAATACCAGACCACCTGACCTGCCTCTTGAGGAATCTGTATGCAGGTCAGGAAGCAACAGTTAGAACTGGACATGGAACAACAGACTGGTTCCAAATAGGAAAAGGACGATGTTAAGGCTGTATAATGTCACCCTGCTTATTTAACTTCTATGCAGAGTACATCATGAGAAACACTGAACTGGAAGAAACACAAGCTGGAATCAAGATTTCCGGGAGAAATATCAATAATCTCATATATGGAGATGACACCACCCTTATGGCAGAAAGTGAAGAGGAGCTAAAAATCCTCTTGATGAAAGTGAAAGAGGAGAGTGAAAAAGTTGACTTAAAGCTCAACATTCAGAAAACGAAGATCATGGCATCTGGTCCCATCACTTCATGGGAAATAGATGGGGAAACAGTAGAAACACTGTCAGACTTTATTTTGGGGGGGCTCCAAAATCACTGCAGATGGTGACTGAAGCCATGAAATTAAAAGACGCTTACTCCTTGGAAGAAAAGTTATGACCAACCTAGATAGTATATTCAAAACCAGAGACATTACATTGCTGACTAAGGTCCATCTAGTCAAGGCTATGGTTTTTCCTGTGGTCATGTATGGATGTGAGAGTTGGATTGTGAACAAGGCTGAGCACCGAAGAATTGATGCGTTTGAACTGTGGTGTTGGAGAAGACTCTTGAGAGTCCCTTGGACTGCAAGGAAATCCAACCAGTCCATTCTGAAGGAGATCAACCCTGCGATTTCTTTGGAAGGAATGATGCTAAAGCTGAAGCTCCAGTACTTTGGACCCCTCATGGGAAGAATTGACTCATTGGAAAAGACTCTGATGGTGGGAGAGATTGGGGGCAGGAGAAGAAGGGGACCACCCAGGATGAGATGGCTGGATGGCATCACGGACTCGATGGACGTGAGTCTGAGTGAACTCCAGGAGATGGTGATGGACAGAGAGGCCTGGCGTGCTGCGATTCATGGGGTTGCAAAGAGTCAGACACGACTGAGCGACTGAACTGAACTGATTTCTTTTAGCATGGACTGGTTGGATCTCCTTGTAGTAGAGTCTTCTCCAACACAACAGTTCAAAAGCATCAATTCTTCGGCACTCAGTTTTCTTTATAATCCAACTCTCACATCCATACATGACTACTGGAAAAGCCATTGCTTTGACAGACGGACCTTTGTTGGCAAAGTAATGTCTCTGCTTTTTAATAAGCTGTCTAGGTTGGTTGTAACTTTCTTTCCAAGGAGCAAGTGTCTTTTAATTTCATGGCTGCAGTCACCATCGGCAGAGATTTTTTGAGTCCTCCCAAAATAAAGTCTTTCACTGCATCCACTGTTTCTCCATATATTTCCCATGAAGTGATAGGACCAGATGCCATGATCTTAGTTTTCTGAATGTTGAGCTTTAAGCCAACTTTTTCACTCTCCTCTTTCACCTTCATCAAGAGGCTTTTTAGTTCTTCTTCACTTTCTGCCATAACGGTGGTGTCATCTCCATATCTGAGGTTATTGATATCTCTCCCAGCAATCTTGATTCCAGCTTGTGCTTCATCCAGTCCAGCATTTCTCATGATGTACTCTTCATATAAGTTACATAAGCAGGGTGACAATATACAGCCTTGACGTACTCCTTTTCCTATTTGGAACCAGTCTGTTGTTCCATGTCCAGTTCTAACTGCTGCTTCTTGACCTGCATACAAGTTTCTCAAGAGGCAGATCAGGTGGTCTACTATTCCCATATCTTCCATCAATAAAAACTCTTCATTTTGTGCAGCTCCTTAGAGCTCCTTTCTATTTGCTAAAATGGGATGCTGCTCAATTCATGAATCATTAAATAAAGTCAACTGTATCTTCAAATCGTGTTTTTAAAGTGGTTAGACACATGGTATATAATGAATCAACCTACTTTATGAAGAAGAAAGGACAGGAAACACTTCAGTAAAAGTCAGAATAGTGGTTATCTTAGGATAGGAAGAGTGGATTTAGTGGTTTAGACCAGACAAGATGAAGAATGGGCTTCTGAGGATATCATTTGCTATTGGCTCTCTTGATACTGGTAATAATTACATAGGGCTCATTTTGTGATAAATAATTGAATAAAGAAAAGCAGAACAAAACTAAATAGTCATTTGTTTTTTCCTTTTGGCTGAAGCATGTGGGATCTTAGTTCTCCCAAACCAAGGATCAAGCGCATGCCCCTTGCAGTGGAAGCACAGAGTCAACCCCTGGACTATCAGGGAAGTCCAAAAAAATGCACAATTGTAAGTCTCACTCCTTACTAAAATATCCTTCACATTATCTTCACTATAGGGCATCATGCCACTGGGAATGAAACAGGTAATTCAGGCAAGAGTTTTCATGATCTAATATAATTTAGTGTTTCTTTTTAATGTAGATACACACATATGATTGAAGTGATGGTCTGAATGTCCCTCTCATTTACAACTTGTTAATGACCTGCTGAGTAGAAGCCTTAGGCAATCTTTAGATTTTGCTAAATCAGTCATTAAGAGAGGAAACTGTAAATGACCAGCAGGAAGTAAATTGCCCTTAGTTAAAAATGAACATGTGTTAACTTCATTTGACTAATAAAATTACTTTTGGCGCTAGGCCTCAAAATAGGAAACAGCTACAATTCCTACTAGGAACTTGAAATTTTAAAAAGTGGCATGATGGTCTTTGATGCCTCTGGACTTGTCACATCATGCTTATGTCCAAATAGTTATAGTTCAAAGGGCTAGAAAGTCCTTTATACATAATTTGTAAATAACAAATAATTTCAAAAAGCATAGGAGCTATAGCAAAACAGTATATAACAGTATATAATTCATTTAGTTAAGCAATTTTTTAAATGAAAGCATATTTTACTGAGGAAAATCTGCCTCAGTTTATTGGCATCTCTTAAGGTAAAATACGAACATCAAATTCTGTGTTCTCAGTGTACGCAGTACATGCACTATATGCACTAGAGATTGATACCAGGTGCAGGTGCTCTTGAGTCTTCCTGCTTGGCTCTCTGCTTTTAACCTTATGTTTTCCCTAACTGGAAAGGCATGTCCATCCTCTTTTTTCTGTTTTCTTCATGGCATGGCCTGGCTCTAATGCCATCTATTCTAGGAAAACTCCTTTTTTTTCTCCATCTGCATGAGTAATCTATCCTTTGTTCTCGGATCCCTTTGTTTAACTTTCTACTATATTAAGTATTATAATCAACCAGTTCTTGATTTATCTATTAATGTTTCTATAGCACTAGATTGTAAAGTTCCTTAAGGACAGGGACAGATTTTATCTGAGTATCTAAAAGACCCCACCTTGGTATCTTAGAAGCCCAGGGAATAGTTGTTGAATCGAACTAAATTTAATTAAGGTAATGAAGACAGTTATAAGGTGGATTGCAAATTTCATGTTTTCTCCTCTCAAGATAAAATCATTTCAGCTCATTTGGGAATACATCCCTGCTTAGGGACAAAGTTAACTACAGTGGGTTTTAGTGGTCCTTATTCAGAGGTTTATAATTTGGACGATATTAATTTCAAGCCAGTGCTGGAAGGAGCCACATTACCAAACATATGTGATTACATTCACATTTATTAATCAGATGCCTCTGCCATTTTAATAGCTAATGTTTATTAAACACTATGTGCCAGGAAGTCTGATAAGCACTTTAGTTGATTTATCTTTTTTCACTTTTACCACAGACCTGAGGTTGTACTATTTTATCCCTGAATTATTTAATAAGGAAATGGAAACTTCAGGGAACTGATAACTGGTACAAAATAGCTGAGTTATTAAGGGTCACAGTAAAGAAAAGTATATAAAGGTGATACCTAGACTCTAATATCTTAAGCCAGAAACATTCCACTACTAATACTCTGGATACTATGAATCCAAAGACAATACCTTAGAACATTACGATAAGTACTTTGTACAAACTGCATGTTGAAACACTTCCAAATGACTTTGGTCCAGGCATTAACATTTCTAAATTATTCAGATTTTCATTATTTGCAAAACATGGTAAAACAAAACAAAACAAAAAAAACCATGAACAGGATATATATTGATAGTTCAATCATGAATGAAATCTTAATTGTTTTATAGTATAATGCAGTGAATATAAAGTTAAAAGTGGTTTCAGTTTTGCCCTACTATCAACTTTTGAACAAATTACTTGGTATATAATATTGATGCTATGATATTTCTGGTCTTATTTAGAAGATTTATGAATTAATATTTGAGAAAACACTTTAAAGAATCTATTCATTAAGGAAAGAGCTGAAGTTATTATATCATATTATGATTCTCTTATCTGAAGAAATTATTATGATGGCAAAATATATCGTTTGTTTATTTAATGTGTTGCTTACTTGGGAATGGAGATGTCTCCTTAAAACATCAATTGAAAAAAGGGCCAGCACAGTCTTTGCTTGCAAAATGTTTTCCTTATTCAAGTTTCTTTAGACAGGCTGATAGATCTCTGATCTTGAGAATGTCTTGTAGCAGTACTTCTTTTCATTTCATTCAGATGACATTTATTCAAGTATGAGTCTGAGTCATTTAATAATTAGGCTTACTTGGCTTAACATTAGTTGCTCTTAAGCAAAGGGACTGTATTTTCAAACTAGCTGTTCTTTGCTGAATACACAGTAAGGACTCAGAAAATGTTATAGAATCAACCTTTGGATAGAAATGAATTGGGAAGGTATACTCACTGCAACATATTAGTAGAACATTTAGAGATACAGTGAAGAATTTGAGAAATCAATTCCTCTATACTCCAAGAAATCAAACCAACGCAAGTGGCAGTGGTAAAGGGTGAACATGGTTGTCTTTGCACTTATTCTAGTGTGTTCTGAAGTTAAATGGTTCAGTGTTTGCATGGCTATACCTTGCCTATTTCTCATAGAGAGCCAAAATTCAGGATTAGGCTCTTTACAAGCAAATCCAAGAACACAATACAATATTTTATGAACTAGACCTTCAGTGACTCGGTTTAGTTAGGGCAATTTACACACCAGTTCAAATCAATAGAATCTAGGAGAAACCTATGTTCTTAGAAATTGTTCAGGTAGAAGAATTTTAGTTCTAACCTACCCACACCAAAATAAACAATCATGGCTTAAATTTAGGTAGCCCTACCTTACTCAGAATTATCGTGGCTGAAATTATGGAATATTCTGTGTGGTTTTCCAATAGGGTAAGATTGGCACTTCTACCTAGAGGGTGTTACATTTGCAAGTGGAAAATATACTTTCATAAATTTGCAAAGCATCATCAGGTGGCCTGAGTATTTCCTGTCATGTCTTTATCCATAAACTGACATCCACATGATGAAGGAAGTCAAATCCTATTTCACAGAGTTACCTGGACATGCTATAGTCTCTAATGCTACAAAACATTTTTACTTACACCTTTTTTAGAATGTCCTTCACTGCCTACGATGCATCTTTTTTTTTAATATAATTCAGAAAAGACTATCAGATCAAAATGGCATCATTCAGAGAATCTGTTCCAGATTTTCATTAAAATAAGATATGGAATAAGATTTTAAAGAATCACAAATTGAGACCCAAATTGAGACTCCAAGAACTAAAAAATGAGTGGAACTTTCTGATTATAGGACAGATGAAAAGAATACCTTTTGGGAGGGGGTGACTGGAGGAAGTATGTGACAGACTCTTGTTACAGGCATGCCTGGCTGGTGAAACAGAGACAAGACAAACATAGAAAGAGAAGAAGGAAATGGTATAGTAAGCATTCCCTCACTACAGCACTATCACCAGAATCTTGACTCGGAAACACAGAAACCAACAAAGCAAGTTAAAATGCCACATGCTTACAACTCATATTGAGATTCAGTTGTTTTTCTTGAATGTGTGTGTGTGTGTGTGTGCGCGTGTGCATGCGTGCGCTAAGTCACCTCAGTTGTGTCCCTCTCTTTGTGACCCTATGGACTATAGTCTGCCAGGCTCCTCTGTCCATGGGATTCTCCGGGCAAGAATACTGGAGTGGGTTGCTATACCCTCCTCCAGGGGGTCTTCTTGACTCAGGGATGTTAGAACCCCTGTCTCCTGCAGTTCCTGCTTTGAAGGTAGATTGTTTACCCCTGAGCCACTGAAGAAGACTTTTCTTGAGTAAACACCCTACAAATACTGCAACTTTTTAATTACTATTCAGTTAAAAAAAATTTATTTTGACAGTTTTTGCCACATATTGATTTTATGGAGGAGTGAATTTTCAGAGGTCCTCCCTACACCATTCTGGAAGCCAGATCTCAGCTTTTCTTTAATAAAAAATAAACAGGTTTCACTGACTATAAATCAATCCTCTGAGTACTGTGAACATTCCCAAGAACATTTAAAGATACTTTAAATACTTCCTTGACCTGGAGAATGTCACACAGAAAGAAAATGATTTGTAAACTATTTTATCCTGACATTGGTTATGAGTGTGCAAAAAAATAACCTGGGATATTCTTCCAATGAGCAAGAAAATTAAAAAAAAAAGTAACTCAAATGCAAATGTGCATGCTGTTTTCAATTAGCTGCATTTAATATTCCCCTCATTTGTAACACATGTAGCAGTTTTGCAAAACATTCAAGCAAAAAGCAAAGAATTATCTCACATTATTTCAGCTAGAGTTTAAATAGGTTTTTATATAATAATAATAACAAAAGTAAGATGACTGAACAACTTATTAAACGTAGTAGACAATTCCAGAAAAATAATTTATTTAATTTGAAATCAGAAAATACCAATACTTGAGAGTTAAATTTTAGAATTCCAGGGCTCTTTATTTCATCACACCTAGACTTGCATAAAATAATGCACATACTTTTGAAAACATTTGAGTTAATTATTAACAAATGAATGACACTGTATTTACTTTAGTGATAAAGATACAGTTTTCCAGTATAATGAGAAAGAATTGAGAATATACTCTGTGAGAAGTATGGGTAAATCAAGTGATGTGGCCTGATGATGTAAAGAAAACTTTCATGGCTGCTTAAGGAAGAGTTTCAGGAAATATTTCAATAATATTTTTGTGTAGCTCACAAAATTATCAAATTAAAAGTGTCACAAAAAGAGAGATATTCTAATTTTACTCTCACTACCATAGGTGGCTCAGAGGTTAAAGCATCTGCCTGCAATCCAGGAGACCTGGGTCCAATCCCTGGGTTGGGAAGATCCCCTGGAGAAGGAAATGGCAACCGACTCCAGTATTCTTGCCTGGAGAATCCCATGGACGGAGGAGCCTGGTGGACTACAGTCCATGGGATCGCAAAGAGTCGGACACGACTGAGCAGCTTTACTTTCACTTTCACCATACAAATCCATCTTTACATAATTTGTTTAAAGGCATACTCATTTTTTGTACTTCACTTTATTCACTTTGCAGATGCTGCATTTTTTATGAATTGAAGGTTTGTGTCAAGCAAATCTTATCAGTGCTCAATTTTTCCAATAACATTTGCTCATTTTGTGTCTTAATGTTCAGTTCAGTTCAGTTCAGTCGCTAGGGTCTAGATCTGATAGATAGAGTGCCTGATGAACTATGGAATGAGATTTGTGACATTGTACAGGAGACAAGGATCAAGACCACCCCCATGGAAAAGAAATGCAAAAAAGCAAAATGGCTGTCTGGGGAGGCCTTACAAATAGCTGTGAAAAGAAGAGAGGTGAAAAGCAAAGGAGAAAAGGAAAGGTATAAGCATCTGAATGCAGAGTTCCAGAGAATGGCAAGAAGAGATAAGAAAGCCTTCTTCAGCGATCAATGCAAAGTAATAGAAGAAAAGAACAGAATGGGAAAGACTAGAGATCTCTTCAAGAAAATTAGAGATACCAAGGGAACATTTAATGCAAAGATGGGCTCGATAAAGGACAGAAATGGTATGGACATAACAGAAACAGAAGATATTAAGAAGAGGTGGCAAGAACACACAGAAGAATTGTACAAAAGAGATCTTCACGACCCAGATAATCACAACGGTGTGATCACTCACCTAGAGCCAGACATCCTGGAATGTGAAGTCAAGTGGGCCTTGGAAAGCGTCGCTATGAACAAAGCTAGTGGAGGTGATGGAATTCCAGTTGAGCTGTTTCAAATCCTGAAAGATGATGCTGTGAAAGCGCAGCACTCAATATGCCAGCAAGCTTGGAAAACTCAGCAGTGGCCACAGGACTGGAAAAGGTCAGTTTTCATTCCAATTCCAAAGAAAGGCAATGCCAAAGAATGCTCAAACTACCACACAATTGCACTCATCTCACATGCTAGTAAAGTAATACTCAAAATTCTCCAAGCCAGGCTTCAGCAATACATGAACCGTGAACTCCCTGATGTTCAAGCTAGTTTTAGAAAAGGCAGAGGAACCAGAGATCAAATTGCCAACATCCGCTGGATCAGGGAAAAAGCAAGAGAGATTCAGAAAAACATCTATTTCTGCTTTATTGACTATGCCAAAGCTTTGACTGTGTGGATCACAATAAACTGTGGAAAATTCTGAAAGAGATGGGAATACCAGACCACCTGACCTGCCTCTTGAGAAATCTGTATGCAGGTCAGGAAGCAACAGTTAGAACTGGACATGGAACAACAGACTGGTTCCAAATAGGAAAAGGTGTACGTCAAGGCTGTATATTGTCCCCCTGCTTATTTAACTTCTATGCAGAGTACATCATGAGAAATGCTGGGCTGGAAGAAGCACAAGCTGGAAACAAGATTTCCGGGAGAAATATCAATGTCCTCAGATATGGAGATGACACCACCCTTATGGCAGAAAGTGAAGAGGAGCTAAAAAGCCTCTTGATGAAAGTGAAAGAGGAGAGTGAAAAAGTTGGCTTAAAGCTCAACATTCAGAAAATGAAGATCATGGCATCCGTTCTCATCACTTCATGGGAAATAGATGGGGAAACAGTGGAAACGGTGTCAGACTTTATTTTTGGGGGGGCTCCAAAATCACTGCAGATTGTGACTGAAGCCATGAAATTAAAAGACACTTACTCCTTGGAAGAAAAGTTATGACGAACCTAGATAGTATATTCAAAAGCAGAAACATTACTTTGCTGACTAAGGTCTGTCTAGTCAAGGCTATGGTTTTTCCTGTAGTCATGTGTGGATGTGAGAGTTGGACTGTGAAGAAGGCTGAGCGCCGAAGAATTGATGCTTTTGGACTGTGGTGTTGGAGAAGACTCTTGAGAGTCCCTTGGACTGCAAGGAGATCCAACCAGTTCATTCTGAAGGAGATCAGCCCTGGGATTTATTTGGAGGGAATGATGCTAAAGCTGAAAATCCAGCACTTTGGCCACCTCATGCGAAAGTTGACTCATTGGAAAAGACTCTGATGCTAGGAGGGATTGGGGCAGGAGGAGAAAGGGACAACAGAGGATGAGATGGCTGGATTCCATCACGGACTTGATGGACGTGACTCTGAATGAAATCCGGGAGTTGGTGATGGACAGGGAGGCCTGGGTGCTGCAGTTCATGGGGTCACAAAGAGTCGGACACGACTGAGCGACTGAACTGAACTGAACCTGTAATCAGGATTTCCCTGGTGGCTCAGACAGTAAAGTGTCTGTCTACAATGTGGGAGACCCGGGTTCAATCCCTGGTTTGGGAAGATACCCTGGAGAAGGAAATTGCAATCCACTCCAGTACTATTGGCTGGAAAATCCCATGGACAGAGGAGCCTGGTAGGCTACAGTCCATGGAGTTGCAAAGAGTCGGACAGGACAGAGCCACCTCGCTTCACTTCACCATCTCTAATCACTCCCACCAACAATGCTTTTAGAATGTAAGGAACTTAGTAAGAATTGTGGGAGATGAAACTGGAATGGAAAAGAGGTGATAATTTTTCAGTGGAGTCTGAAGAAAAGAATTAAGAGACAGCAACATGCTAAAACAACCAAGTGTGGACTCCTCAGTTCAGCAATGGCAGGAATAGGACTTGACTAGAATATTCGGAAAGATCATCTTGGGACCTGAGTTTCTGCTGCTGCTGCTGACTCTCTGCATACTGGCCAAAATTTATGATAATGCTGCCTTTAAAGTCTTGTACAGTCTCATATTCTTATTACACCCAATTAGGTTCATTTGAACAAGAAGCACAGAAGACGATTCTATCAAGGAGAGCAAAAAATGAATATGCTGGTAGCATTATTCACAATATATTCCTCAGAGACTTGGTCCCCTGAGATGGTCCTTGAGGAAAAGTATTACATGCGAAAGTAAGTATGGGAAATATTGCATATTGTCAAAATATATTCCTCTCTCAGTAATTCACAAGTTACATTCAACCACTAAAGAATTTGCAATTCTTTAGTACACTATCTTGCTTAATTCCATTTAATTCAGGTTTTCCAGATTATTGTGCTCATTTGCTCAGTCGTGACCCCGTAAACTGTAGCCTGCCAGGCTTTTTGTCCATGGAATTCTCCAAGCAAGAATACTGGAGTGTATTGTCATGCCCTCCTCTAGGGGAACTTCCTGACCCAGGGATCGAACCCACATTTCTTGCATCTCCTGCATTTGCAGGCAGATTCTTTACCACTAGCTCAACCTAGGCATTAAAAATCATAGTTTCCCCTTTGTTATTTTTTGACTATTATCTAACACCAATTTTATGAAAGCAAATGTGAAACATATAATCTTTAAAAAATATTTTAAAATAGTTTTTTCAGTGTAATTTTTATCTCTATCACAATGATTTCTGCCTTTTGTGCTGAGTCTTAGAAAATACCATCTTGTAAGACAATTTGATCTCTTTGGTTATTATTATTCTCAAAATTAGCTAAGGCCTGTAGGCCTAAATATATACAAGTAACTACAGCAAGAGTATAATCTCTACATGCAATTAACTATTAATTTTAAAATTTGAGGAGTCAGAGACTTCTCTGGTGGTCCAGTGGTTAAGAATCACTGGACATAGGTTTGATTCTTGGTCAAGGAATGAAGATCCTACAGGCTGTGGGGCAACTAATGAATTTTTTAAAGAAAAGTTTAAGAAGTCTGGCCATAAATGATTTAAATTGAAACACTACTTTTACATGTACCCATCAACTTTTAAACTCTGTAATAAGATCAGTGACTAACCTACTTTAACACATTAAAATGAGAACTTTCTTATTCTATCTCCAGGGCAGCCTGGAACATATTCTGTAGTCCTTACTCAGCCATTTTACCAACTAGAAATTTTTGGTTTCCTCCTCTAATCAAACAGCACAGATCTAGCTTCAAGGACAGCACCTACCCCTTCCTGGTCCCCACTCCTTCCTCCTGTCAGCTCCTGCTGCTACCTTTCTTTTATTCTTATGATTTCCTAGCACATTTGGTGTCAGTCCTCAAGAATATTTTTCACATATGCTGAGTTCTCTATTTAAGGGCTTTATAGAGATACACTTGAAATTAGGAATTTAGGATGCAACTAACTACATAACATTTTAAACTTTTCTTCATGGAAATTTCATGCTTTAGAAAAATGTGACATTCTGCATGTGTACTGTCACCTAAAGGATGAAGGAAATGTTGCTGGAATTGAATGTACAGCATCATACATGCAAAGAGTAAGTTTTCACTATCAGCGCATAGGTCATCATCTGAAAGATGAAAACACCTACAAAGCTCCAAAAAAGAATGAAAAACATACCTGCTTATGGCGGGTGAGTGTGAGCTCATAAATTGTTGCCAGAGATTCAGTCTGGGGAAAGGAGAAAGTCTAGGGCCTAGAACCTGAAAGGTTTAGGGCCCAATCCTGAGTATTAAGTTCAGTTCAATTCAGTCGCTCAGTCGTGTCCGACTCTTTGCAACCCCATGAACTGCAGCAAGCCAGGCCTCCCTGTCCACCACCAACTCTCGGAGTTCACTCAGACTCACGTCCATCGAGTCAGTGATGCCATAGAGCCATCTCTTCCTCTGTCGTCCCCCTCCCCTCCCGCCTTCAATCCCTCCCAGCATCAGAGTCTTTTCCAATGAGTCAGCTCTTCCCATGGGGTGGCCAAAGTACTGGAGCTTCAGCTTCAGCATAATTCCTTCCAAAGAACACCCAGGACTGATCTCCTTCAGAATGGACTGGTTGGATCTCCTTGCAGTCCAACGGACTCTCAAGAGTCTTCTCCAACACTACAGTTCAAAAGCATCAATTCTTCGGTCCTCAGTTTTCTTCACAGTCCAACTCACATCCATACATGACTACTGGAAAAACCATAGCCTTGACTAGATGGACCTTTGTTGGCAAAGTAATGTCTCTGCTTTTCAATATGCTATTTAGGTTGGTCATAACTTTCCTTCCAAGGACAAAGCATCTTTTAATTTCATGGCCGCAGTCACCATCTGCAGTGATTTTGGAGCCCCCCAAAATAAAGTCTGACACTGTTTCCACTGTTTCCCCACCTATTTCCCATGAAGTGATGGGACCAGATGCCATGATCTTCGTTTTCTGAATGTTGAGCTTTAAGCCAACTTTTTCACTCTCCTCTTTCACTTTCATCAAGAGGCTTTTTAGTTCCTCTTCATTTTCTGCCATAAGGGTGGTGTCATCTGCATATCTGAGGTTATTGATATTTCTCCCAGCAATCTTGATTCTAGCTTGTGCTTCTTCCAGTCCAGCGTTTCTCATGATGTACTCTGCATAGAAGTTAAATAAGCAGGGTGACAATATTCAGTCTTGACATACTCCTTTTCCTATTTGGAATGAGTCTGTTGTTCCATGTCCAGTTCGAACTGTTGCTTCCTGACCTGCATACAGATTTCTCAAGAGGCAGGTCAGATGGTCTGGTATTCCCATCTCTTCAGAATTTTCCACAGTGTACTGTGATCCACACAGTCAAAGGCTTTGGCATAGTCAATAAAGCAGGAATAGATGTTTTTCTGGAACTCTCTTGCTTTTTCCCTGATCCAGCGGATGTTGGCAATTTGATCTCTGGTTCCTCTGCCTTTTCTAAAACCAGCTTGAACATCAGGAAGTTCATGGTTCACGTATTGCTGAAGCCTGGCTTGGCGAATTTCGAGCATTGCTTTACTAGCATGTGAGATGAGTGCAATGGTGCGATAGTTTGAGTATTCTTTGGCATTGCCTTTCTTTGGAATTGGAATGAAAACTGACCTTTATCAGTCCTGTGGCCACTGCTGAGTACATGTGAGGTTTGTGGCAAATTATATCTTTGTTTTTCACTTTCTGTCTTAGTACCATAGGCATTACGTTTTTTCTGCCTATCTCATAGAGTTGTTGCAAGGGGAAAATAAGTGGATTTGGAGAGATGTCACAGCAGCAACACACGTAGTTCCACAATCCTCTCTTCTCTCCCTTTCTATCAGTTTTTACTTTTAATTTTCTCCTTTAGATCTTCCTAAGATCTGTCTCTTCAAATTTTTGAAAGTGCCCTTCATTCCCTTATCTTCCAAATGCACTGCCCATGCTAAATGTTAAATTCCCAGCTGCGGATTCATTCTGCTATTACCTGTCTTTCTTCCTTAGCTGGCACTGTATTCCTAATGGAGAAAAATGATATACATTCACATATTGGCACTATTGTAAATTCATGTCCTTGAACTTCAAATGGATTCCAAGACTACAGTAAGCCTCTATTTCCTGGATACAGAATTGTTCATATTGGTATTTCCAAAATATTTCTACTTTTCTCAAATACCCAACTTCTTCATTCCTCATTTTTGTCTCTTCCTTAATTCAAAAGTGGAAATTTCCAAGGTTTTCTTCTTTCTTTTTTTTTTTTTTTTTTTGCTGCACCTTGTGGTATTCAGGATCTTAGTTCCCCAACCAAGGATTGAACTCTTGTCCCTTGCAGTGGAAACAGACGCCCAACCACCAGACAGCCAGGGAATTCCCAGTGTTTTGTCTTTATAAGCACTTTGAAACTATAAAATTACTCACATCACACCTCATCTTTTCCCTCATTTTTAACTGAAAGAGTAGAAAAGATGACCTTACTCTTACCAAAAATTATCTTTTAGCCTCATTGGCTGATTCTTCAGTGACCTCAGCTTGCAGATTTCCTCTTCTATTTTATAGCTTCATTCTATTCATTTCTAAATATAGAATTTATGCTTTAAACTAGTTTTATATTCACAGCAAAACTGAGCTGAAAGTACAAAGTGTACATGTGTTGTTGTTATGTAGTTACTAAGCCCTGTCCAACTCTTTTGCTACCCCATGGACTGGAGCTTGCCAGGCTTCTCTGACTGTGGGATTTCCCAGGCAAGAATACTAGAGCGGGCTGCCATTCCCTCCTCCAGGGGATCTTCCCAACCCAGGGATCAAACCCATGTCTACTGTCTTGGCAGGCGGATTCTTTACCACTGGGCCACCTGGGAAGCCCCCAAAGTACAGCTATATTTCCTATATGCCTTCTGATCCTACTTTGGATGGTGGCAACCCACTTCAGTATTCTTGCCTGGAGAATCCGGACAGGCTATGGTCCATGGGGTCGCACAGAGTTAGACACAATTGAAGTGACCTAGCATACACGCACATACAATCCTCATTTCTTTTTCTCCAATGGCAGAAATCGTCTCTTAGGTTTTGAGATTTGAGAAGTGTGGCATTCAGCCCACATCCAGACAACCTCCCCACTGTTAACACCCTGCACCACAGTAGTTCATCATCGATGAACGAACACTGACATAATTCTCATCCAAAGTTCACAGTTTACATTAGGATTTAGTCTTGGTGTTGCACTTTTATGTGCTTTGATAAATGTGTAATAGTATGTGCCCACTATTATTTAGAATGGTTTCACTGCCCTAAAAACTCTCCATGTTATGCTTTTCATCTCTCCCTTCCCTCAATCCCTGGCAACCGCCAATTTCTTTACTGTCTCTATAATTTTTCCTTTTCCAGAATGTCATATATTTGGAATTTTGTAGTATGTAGCCTTTCTAGATTGACTTCTTTCACATAGTAATATGCACTTAAGTTGCTTCCATTTCTTTTGCTGGCCTGAATGAACATTTCTTTTTAGGACAATATTATTAATTTCACTACCTCCTTCTTTCCTAGGCAAGTGAATACTCATTTAAGTACTTTCAAATCTCATCAATGTTTAACACAAACAACCCAACACACAAAACATTCTTACAAAAACTTTGTCCTTCAGAGATCATCTTTTCTTCTCTTTTTCCTAACAACCCAGCTTCTGTACATTTACTCACTCTATATTTGCTTTCCTTCAATTTACTTCCCACCCACACACTCTAATTTTCACATATGTATATATATTTCCAGATTCTTTCCAAACCGAGATTACCCAATAAACCTTTTTTCACCCTTTACTTTCATGAAAACAAAATTCCTGATCTCTCTCCTCTTCCTTTTTCTCTTCAATCTACCTCCCCTTCCTCTTTGATCTTCTTATTAAATAAGGTGATAAACAGAGAGATAGATAGCTTTAATTTTTTATATCCTCCTCAGACAATCTTATCTACACCCATATCTTTTATTACAAAGTAAACTACAGGTAATTTTTGAATTTTACAGTAAAATATTAACTGAAACATGTATGGACTGGAACCTTGTCTGCATTTTGCATGGTCACCACTCAAAGTAAGGACATGGTTCCTGTATGCATGAGTTTTAGTTACTACAATATCAGACAAAATGAGGATTGCCTATGTTAATTATATACTCCACCTCTATCACAGCCCTGGACTTGAATACATAACTTTCTACCATTATCTCCACTAGCTTTCCCAAGGGCTTCTAATCTGAATTTTTCAACCTCCATCTATACTCCCCCCTTGCAATCTTCTCTATCACAGGTAATCAGTCAGTAAACATATTATTAAGCACACGTGCACACACACACACAAACATATTAGCACGTGCTATTGCCAGGTGTCAGACACCAGTGTAGTGATGATAGTGTTTCAACAACTTGTGTCCTGCCTTCATGCAATTTACAATCTAGAAGGCATGGCGACTCCCAATGTAATAAACACTCAGTTGCATCTGACTCTTTGTGACACCATGGACTTGTAGCTCACCAGGCTTCTCTGTACATGGACTTCTTCAGGCCAGAATACTGGAGTGGGTAGCCATTCCCATCTCCAGAGGATCTTCCCAACCCAGAGATTGAACCCAGGTCTCCTGCATGGCAGGCAGTTTCTTTACTGTCTGAACCACCAGGGAAGACCAAGAATACTGGAATGGATAGCCTACCCCTTCTCCAGGGGATCTTCCTGACCCAGGGATTGAGTCCTGGTTTCCTGGATTGCAGGTGGATTCTTTACCAGCTGAGCTACCAGGGAAGCTCATATAAATGACAATAGCAACCCAAAGTCCTGTAAAAGAGACTGTAACTGAAAGAAAGGTGAATCTGGCACATCTCTTTAAGTAAAAAATAGGCTGAGATGTGAAAAGTAAATTGAGATTAGATAATAAATAAAGAGCAAAAGAATATATAAGAAGAGGAAACCACATATGTAACAGCTTAAAAGAGGGGGGAAAATCTCCAGCTTCTCCAGGAATTTATATTATAGTTTTTCATTATAGTTGCTATGATAAAAGTCAGAGAAAGTCTAGCATACAAAAATCGGAAGAGGTGAATAGGAAATGGTCATGAAGGGCTTCAGGATTACCTTTTTCTTTTGCATTGCCCAAGTCAAAATTTGCAAGTCATTCTCATTTCTCCCTACGTCTCACTTTATGTAAGCATTCTATTAACAAACTTCATCATCTCTATCTGCTGAATGCCTATTAAATGTATTGTTGTCTTTCTATCCCGTTCCCTCACTCATAGTTCTAACCAATGATAGCTCTACTAGATTACTCTATTATTATTTGGCAACTGATTATCTTGTAATTATCTCTTTTCGTATCCTAAAATCCAGGCATACATTGATTGATTGCTTGACTGATTTTAGCAAACACTTAAAGGAAGCTCTGGTCCATATATATGCTCTTTTAATCCTCAGTTGATAGTGAGGATTAAAATTAAAAATAGAACTAAACTTAATTAAATCTAATTAAAAATATAATTAGAAAGTACAATTATTCTGCCCATTTTGTAAATAAAGGCACTTAAGTTTAGAAAACCTATTGCCATTCCAAGAGTGGCTTATCTTGTTAAAGGCCCTTGCATATGCCACTTCTTGTTCATTTGTTCACCTACACTTTCTTATTCCTTTTTTCCCAAGCTAACTCCGATTCATCCTTCAAGTGGCTCTTTATTCAGGAGGATTTCCTTTGTCCTGAGGCTTGATTTTATCTTCTTGCATATGTCCCAGACTACATCACACAGTATTATAATAATCTATGTGTCCATCGTCTACTCTGCACTCTAAGCTTGTTTTAACTCTGTAATTGCAATTCTATAATTATTTTTTGAATTAATCAATTGATGGATGCATCATGAGATAATTTATGCAAAACTGTTTTGAAAGTAAGTCTGAAATATTATTTATAAATAATAAGAGTACTGAAAATGACAATTATTCTTAATTTTATTTCTTTCAACTGACAGCTGCATATTCTTTTTAAGATACTATATTATGAAGAGGGAATAGTAAAATGAATAAGAAATCACTACTGCCCTCAAGGAACTTACATTAAAAATAATTATATCTAATCACCTGAAGTAGTTTTCTGAAATTAATGCATTTAGTTATTTGTGTATCTTAAAAATAAAGGCCTAGAAATAATTATTTAATGTCATTCATATTACTTTAACATATTTCCTTTATATTTATGAAATGTTTGGACTCATAAAACAAAGCACTTTTGCATAAATATTACACAGATTCCTCTAATAGTTAAGAGGCATGTTTTGTATGGTTATTTGATTTTTTTTAACTTCCTAAGGTGCAATGGGCTAAAATGAACGTTACACAGGACTACATAATTCATCTATTTGTTATTCCATTTATGTAAAATATACAAATATAATGTATAAATGTATAAATACTATGTAAAAATACTGTGCTAAGACCTAAGCTACAACTTTAATTCAATAGTAAACCAGAAATAGGGATATTTAATGGTCATTTATTGTGAGAATGGCCATCAAAACAGGAAATTGTGCCAAAAGTCCTGATAACAATGGAAAGACACATTATTTCTCCTTATGTCCCACTTTGGTTATATATATTCAAATACTAGCATTCTATTTTTTAACTCAGATATATTATTAAGAAAGGCAGGGTGGATAACCCAACAATAATGAATAATTAAATTGGAGATTTTATGTTAAATAACTCCCACAATGCCCACACTATTAGCAATAGTAATGGTATTATTTTCATTTAAAAATATAATATTTATCAGTTTGTAGAGAATAAGAAATGATTTTTGCTATTTTATTGCAGTAAAATTACTTAAAGTATGCAAATCTCAAATTTAGATGGTTGACAAATATATATACCTGTGTAACTAACATCTCAACTAAAATATAGAACATTTTATCACTCTAGAAAGTTCCTTCATGACCTTTTTCCAGTCAGTCTCCATAGCCTACCCTGTCATAGATTAACTAAGAAGTGCCTTTTCAAAAATATGTCTCACAGCTGAGCAGAAACTATAGTGAAGACCATTTTTGTAAAATATTATCCAAAAAAATGCCCTTTAAATTAAAAGACAAAATATCTCAGTTAGGAGAAATACCTGGAGTTAAATTATAAAATGGAAGAAACCATTTAATTCAATTAGAAATACTTGCCACCTAGATATCAAATCAAGACTGCTTCTTCCAAAGTAATATGAAAAATAATTATACAATTAATACAATGACTTTCATCCCATAAAACCTCCTACAAGTAAACTCTTTCCACAGAAGACAAAGGTATATGTTGAGTAGAAAAATATATATTTTTAACTGAATGTTGAATAGTAGGAATATAAAGTATTTCCCCTAAATAAAATTTGAACTTTAGAACCAGAAATAGTGTCTCATTTATTTTTTTTATTGAAGTATTGTTAACATACATTATATTGGTTTTAAGTGCACTACACAGTGGTTCAACATTTATAAAATATCACAAATTGAGAAGGGGATGACAGGGTGAGATGGTTGGATGGCATCACCAACACAATGGACATGGATTTGGGTGGACTCCGGGAGTTGGTGATGGACAGGGAGGCCTGGCGTGCTGGGGTTCATGGGGTCGCAGAGTCAGACACAAATGAGTGACTGAACTGAACTGATCAGTATGATAAGTCTAGTAACTATATGTCAGCATATCAAGTTATTACAATATTATTGACTATGTTGCCTAAGCTGGTCATTACATCCACATGACTTATGTTATAACTGGAAGTCTGCACCAATCCCTTTCACTCTCCACCAAATTATTCTCTATATCTATGAGTCTGTTTCTGTTTGTGTAGTTTATAAGTTAGATGATTACAGTATTTGTCTTCCTCTGGGTGACTTATTTCACTTAGCGTATTACCTTCTGGATTCACCCACGCTGTTAAAAATGATGAGTTTATTCTTTTTGTTGTTTTTGCTCAGTAATATTCTATTGTATATGTCTTTATTGAATACGATCTTTATCTATTGATAGGCACTTAGATTGCTTCCACATCTTGGCAATTATAAACAGTGGTACAATGGACAAAGGGGTGCATACATCTTCAAGTTAGTTTTTGCTAATACACAGAAGTGGAATTGCTAGGTCTCACTATAGTTAGACTTTTAATTTTTTGAGGAACCACCATATTTGATTTCCACAGTGGTTGAACCACCAGCAGTTACATTCCCACCAACAGTGTACAAAGCTTCCCTTTCCTCCACGTTCTCTGCGACACTTGTTTGTCATCTTTTGATGACAGTGATTCTGACAGGTAAGAGGTGACATCTCATTGCAGTTTTGATGTGCATCTCCCTGATTATTCCTTGGTGGCTCGGAGGGTAAAGCGTCTGCCTACAAGGCAGGAGACCTCGGTTCAATCCCTGGGTTGGGAAGATCCCCTGGAGAAGGAAACGGCAACCCACTACAGTACTCTTGCCTGGAGAATCCCATGGACAGAGAAGCCTGGTAGGCTACAGTCCATGGGGTTGCAAAGAGTTGGACACGACTGAGCAACTTCACTTTCTTTATTTCTTTCCCTGATTATTAGTGATATTGAGCATCTTTTCATGTGTCTGTTGCCCATTTGTATGTCTTCCTTAAGAAAATGTCTATTTAGGTCCTCTGCCTTTTTAATTCATATTTTTATGTTGACTTGTGTGAGTTCATTATGTATTTTAGATATTAATCCCATATTGGATATGTCATTTGATATGTCATTTGCAAATATCTCCTCCCACTCAGTAGGTTGTTTGTTGTTGTTGTTGATTTTTGCTTTGCTGATGGTTTCCATCTCTGTGCACAAGCTTTTTAGCTTAATGCAGTCCCACTTGTTTATTCTTGCTTTTGTTGCCTTTGCCTGATGAGACAGATCTATTATCTGATAGATCTGATATCTATTATCTAATATCTAAAAACATATTCTATATATTTTTCTAGAATATTTTATGGTTTGGGGGTCTTATATTTAAGTCTTTAATAGATCAAGATTGATTAAATGTGCTGGAATTTGAGAGTTTGAATTATGGAAATAAGAGCTGAATACTTAAAGTAAGGACCAGACTAATAGTGTATCCAAATAAAACAAGCTTGAGGGGACTATTGAGTGCATGACTATAGAAATGGAAAGTCTCAATCAGTGCTAGTCAACAGTAGCCATGAGAAATAGTTACCATGAAGACCCTGGAGGAGGGGTATCCTTACGGGAGTTAACAGTCATTTAGGAATTCAACAGATACCACAGTAAGGTGTCAAAGCAAAGAGGAAGTAGAGTAAGTACTACTTTTATTTTTCTTCACATACTTTAAGCTTTTCATTTTGGATTCGGGTATAGACAATTAATAATGTTGTGCTAGTTTTGGGTGAAGGGACTCAGCCAGAGTGTATGCTACTCTTAATCTCCCTTTTCTCCTGATGTCCTGCGGTACTGCTTCGCATTGACCAAATCACATTGCAAATCAGTCACTAAGGTGTCCAGTGATGCTGCCAGAGGTGAGTGACCTAGACTCTGAGTAGGGCAGAAAAAGGGAGAGAGCAGATCTCTGTTACCAAATTGAATACAATCAGCTTAAGGAGTAGCAGTTTCTTTGTAAAAGTGACATGAAAAATGTAAATCACTGATATAGTTATGAATCTTTCAATTTTCTTTTGCAATGCTGCTTTGTGTTATTTTATTTAAAAAAGATGTGTAATGTTTGAAATTATGTTGACATATTGGAACAGGTATACATTATGCTCAAATATGGGATGCACCGTTTTCAATTTACTGAATGTTTACTGTTTGACTACTGTGTACAAAGCCTGTTATGGGATGACTGGATGTTCTTCTCTATAATCAAGGACAGAACAAGAAATAGGCTTTAATTGTAAGATGCAGAATTTATCATTAGTATTAGTAAGACCATGACATTGTATTAAATATTTACCTGTCTGAGTCAACTTAGATTAACACAAGCTGCAGAGAGAGAGCTGTAAAATCAGTTTTTTAATACCTAGATGTCATTTTTTTTTTTTTTAGCTAATGGAAGAATAATATTCATCTAGAAATAGAAAGGCTAGAATTAATGATTCCTGCTCATAGGTTCAGAGAAATTTAATCTAGTCATAATGCCAATTTATGTGAACAAATGTCATGGAAATAATTTGCTTAAGAGTTTTTTTGTTTTCTTTTTTCCCCTGTAAATATCAGCAAATAAATGGCAATTGGTATAATTAACATATGCTTCTACATGCGAGCATAGAATCCCTCTGTAGGGCTTGTTTATGAGCTTCAATGTCAAAACTACATTCAATGGTAGAGACAATTTCCTGAAAAACATTTAAATAGTATGCTCTTGTTTACTACATTTTACCATATGTGGCTATACTACAAATCAAATGGATAGATTTTTTTCACTCAAACCATTTGAAAAAGACCCTAGAAAGAAACCCTTTACACTCACATGAGTGCATTCATTTCCTAGAACTGCCATAATAAGGTACCACAAACTGAGTAGCTGAAAAGAACAGAAATGTCTACCTCACAGTTCTGGAAGCTAAATGTCCCAAATCAGGCTGTCTTCAGGGATAGTCTCCCCCTGAAATCTGCAGTAGAGTTCTTCCTTGCCTATTCTCAGCATGTCGTGTTTTTCAGGTCATATTAGGCATTCCTTGGCTTGTAGCTGGATAGTTTCTATTTCTGCCTCTGTCATCACATGTTATTCACTCTGTATGTTTCTGTCTTTATAAGATAAATCATTTCTGTTTCTCTTAAACCACTGACTATGTGGCATTCTCTTACAGCAGCAATGAGACACTTGATTCAGGTCAATTGATCAGTCATGTCCGACTCTTTGCAATCCCAGAGACTGAAGCATGTCAGGCCTCCCTGTCTATCACCAACTCCTGGAGTTTATGTCTATTGATTCAGTGATGCCATCCAATCATCTCATCCTCTGTCATCCCCGTCTCCTCCTGCCTTCAATCTTTCCCAGCCTTGGGGTCTTTTCAAATGTCAGCTCTTTGCATTAGGTGGCCAAAGCACTGGAGTTTCAGCTTCAGCATCCGTCCTTCCAATGAATATTCAGGATTGATTTCTTCTAGGATTAACTGGTTGGATCTCCTTACAGTCCAAGGGACTCTCAAGAGTCTTCTCTAACACCTTAGTTCAAAAGCATCAGTTCTTTCATGCTCAGCTTTCTTTATGGTCCAACTGTCACATCCATACATGACTGCTGGAAAAACCATAGCTTTGGCTAGATGGACCTTTGTTGGCAGAATAATGTCTCCTCTGCTTTTTAATATGTTGTCTAGGTTGGTCATAGCATTTCTTCTAAGGAGCAAGGGTCTTAATTTCATGGCAGCAGTCACCATCTGCATTGATTTTGGAGCTCCCCCAAAATAAAGTCTCTCACTGTTATCATTGTTTCCCCATCTATTTGCCATGAAGTAATGGGACAAGGTGCCATGATCTTCATTTTCAGAATGTTGAGTTTTAAGCCAACTTTTTCACTCTCCTCTCACTTTCATCAAGAGGCTCTTTAGTTCCTTGCTTTCTGTCATAAGGGTGGTGTCATCTGCATATCTGAGAGTATTGATATTTCTCCTGGCAATCTTGATTGCAGCTTGTGCTTCAACCAGTCCAGCATTTCTCATGATGTACACTGCATATAAGTTAAATAAGCATGGTGACAATATATAGCCTTGATGTACTCCTTTCCCGATTTCCAGTCCAGTTCTAACTGTTGCTTCTTGGCCTGCATACAGAGTTCTCAAGAGGTAGGTCAGGTGGTCTGATATTTATTACCATCTCTTGAAGGATTTTCCACAGTTTGTTGTGATCCACACAGTCAAAGTCTTTGGTTGTCAATAAAGCAGAAGTAGATGTTTTTCTGGATTTCTTGCTTTTTTGATAATCCAACAGATGTTGGTAATTTGATCTCTGGTTCCTCTGCCTTTTCTAAAACCAGCTTGAACATCTGGAAGTTCACAGTTCACATAGTGTTATAGCCTGGCTTGGAGAATTTTGAGCATCACTTTGCTACTGTGTGAGGAGTGCAATTGTGAAATTGTTTGAGCATTCTTTGGCATTGCCTTTCTTTGGGATTGGAATGAAAACTGACCTTTTCCAGTCCTGTGGCCACTGGTGAGTTTTCCAAATTTGCTGGCGTATTGAGTGCAGCACTTTACCAGCATCATCTTTTACAATTTGAAATAGCTCCACTGGAATTCCATCACCTCCACTAGCTTTGTTTGTAGTGATGCTTACTAAGGCCCACTTGACTTCACATTCCAAGATGTCTGGCTCTGGGTGAGTGATCACACCATCGTGATTATCTGGGTCATGAAGATCTTTTTTATATAGTTCTTCTGTGTGTTCTTGCCACCTCTTCTTAATATCTTCTGTTTCTGTTACATCCATACCATTACTGTCCTTTATTGTACCCATCTTTGCATGAAATGTTCCCTTGGTATCTCTATTTTTCTTGAAGAGATCTCTAGTCTCTCCCATTCTATTGCTTTCCTCTATTTCTTTGCATTGATCACTGAGGAAGGCTTTCTTATCTCTCCTTGCTATTCTTTGGAACTCTGCATTCAAATGGGTATATCTTTCCTTTTCTCCTTTGCCTTTCACTTCTCTTCTCTTCACAGCTATTGTAATGACACACTAATACAAAGTATTCAGGGAGCTAGTCTCATGCCACTCAATATGTGCCATTACTTTTCTCACTGTTCTTTAGTACTTGTTTCTGATGCCAGGGTCCCCTTTTGTTTGGGTTTTGCCACAGTATAATTTAAAAGTTGTACTCAATGTTGATATGCAAGTAAAAGTTTTTCAAGTAACTTTATGGTTTTGTATTTTATATGCAAACACTTGCCTACCTGGATTTATTTTGATGATGCTACTGAGGTTGCTGTTGCTGTTATTGTTGAGTTGCTAAGTTGTGTCCAACTCTCTGCGAACCCATGAACTGCAACACATATGGCATTACTGTTTTGCCAAATGATGAGCTAGCTGTCTATTTGTTCAACCATCTCTGTTTCCTACTGATTGAGATATATTCAAAATTCTCATCTGTTTTGGTGTTTATGTCATAGCCTTGTACCTGCTCCAGCAACAAACTACTTTCTTTAATATAATTTTTTAAAATTTATTTTAAATTAGAGGATAATTGCTTTACAATGTTGTGTTGGTTTCTTCAGTACAGTGTCAATCAGCCATAAGTATACACATAGCCCCTCCCTCTTGTCTTATTATACATTTTAATGGCTTGTAGTTCTATTCTACACCTATTTCATTTCTTTGTCAAAATGTTGCTCATTCTTTTCCCATGTTTATTTTTCACAAGAACTTCTATATATGTAACTTTAAATTATATTGCCATTAACACCCATATCCCCAACCCAAAATCTACAGAAACAAAACAAATAACCACAATAGCAAAATTTTCTGATGATATTTTAGGAGAGTTAATATTAGCTTTGTAGATCAGTTTAGACAGGAAATGACATATTTGTAATATTAAAGAAAAATAAACTTGGAGGAAGCATCCTGTTTGATTTTAACATTTACTTTTCAGTTACAATAAAATAATTGTGGCAATGTGTATGGGCAAAGCAATGGACATATAGATCATTCAAATAGAAGAGAGAGTCCAGAAATAGAACGATAAAAATATGGCCTATTTTTGGCAAAGGTGCAAAAGCAATCGAAAGGTAAAAGGATAGTTTTTTTTTTCAATAAATGATGTTGGAACTACTGGGCATCTGTATGGGGGAGGGGGCTAAGGGGAGAACTTGACCTACTGATAATATAAGTTTACAATGATAAAGTGAATAAGTTCTGAGGAATTTAACACACAGTTTGGCAATTACAATAGACAATCCTGTATTCTACACTTGAAAATTGATGAGAGAGTAGATATTAAATGTTCTAGCACAAAAAAAGAAATAGCAACAACCCAGATAGGAAATGACTTTGAATACATGCATATGTATATCTGAACCACTGTACTCTACACCTTAAAGTAACACAACATTGTAAATCAACTATGCTGCTACTGCTGCTACTGTCACTTCAGTTGTGTCCTACTTTGTGCGACCCCATAGATGGCAGCCCATTAGGCTCCTCTGTCCCTGGGATTCTCTAGGCAAGAGTACTGGAGTGGGTTGCCGTTGCCTTCTCCAGTGCATGAAAGTGAAAAGTGAAAGTGAAGTCACTCAGTTGTGCCCGACTCTTAGCAACCCCATGGACTGCAGCCTACCAGACTCCTCTGTCCATGGGATTTTCCAGGCAAGAGTACTGGAGTGGGGTGCCATTGCCTTCTCAACTATACTGCAATATAAAGTAAAAACTTTTTTAAAAAAAGAAATGGCAATTATGTGACATAACAGAGGTGTGAGCTAATGCTACAATGGTAATCATATTTCAGTATATAAGTGTATCGAGTCAACACATTCTATACCTTAAACTTATACAATGTTATTTTTCAATTACATTTCAGTACAAAAGGTGAGGGGGAACAATGGGGACCTAAACATTACAGTTTATATGAGGGCTTCCCTGGTGGTTCAGATGGTAAAGAATATGTGCCTGAAATGCAGGAGACCTAGGTTTGATTCCTGGGTCTGGAAGATTCTCTGGAGAAGGAACTGGCAACCCACTACAGTAAGAGAATCCCATGGACAGAGGAGCCTGGTGGGCTATAGTCCATGGGGTTGCAAGAATTGGACACAACTGAATGAATAACACACACACAACTCAAAATGGAGCAAAGGTCTAAATGTAAAACAAACTATTAAAATTTTAGAAGAAAATATAGGCAAAACCTGGGTATAGGCAAAGAATTCTTAGACATGACAGAAAACCATGATCCATAATTATAAATATATATGGTATATATTATTTGGCCATAGAAAAGAATGAAAGAGATTACTTGGATCAAAAATAAATACGTGAAAATTTGTTTCATGTTTGTCATCATTAATCATTAAAAAATTCAAATCAGTACCGCTAAGAGATACTACTACATACTTATTAGGATGGGAAAATTAAAGTTGAAATTTTAAAATGGTTAAAACTATAATAAGGGCAATTCTTGTCAAGAACACAGAATAACTGCAACTCTCAAACACTAGTGGTGGAAATGCAAAAATATATAGCTACTCTTAAAGAGTTTCCCATTTTGTTATTTGCTATATACACTTTTAGCCTAACAGGATCTCCCTAAAGAGATTTCAAATTTCTAAGTGTAGAAGATATGTTTTACAATTCTAATTACTCCAGAAGTCTGTTTCTTAAACTCAAAATTTATTCTTAAATTCCAAAAAATTACTCCTTTGAAAGATAGTGAATTTTTATATGTGATTTATATTGATGACAATTATGATCTTGACTAATATTTCCTGACCCTAAGTACACAGCAGCATAAAGGAAATGTACAGAAACTAGGTTAGGTCAACCTTCTATCACCCCTCATTTTTTTTTTTTTGGTGTTAAGAATAGTATAAATTGAAAACGGGAATTTTGTGCCTCTATTTCATATATGAAACATTCAGAGTAGGATAATAGTGACCTTAGTAAAAGGAAGATAAGTGATTGATCTGGTTGTTTACTTCTCTCAACAATGCATCACTTGAAGCTTCTCCGGTGGTTCAGTGGTAAAGTATCCACCTGTCAATGCAGAAGACGCAAGAGATGTGGGTTCGATCCCTGGATTGGAAAGATCGCTGGAGTAGGAAATGGCAACCCACTCCAGGACTTTTGACTGGAAAACTCCAGGAACAGAGCAAAAGAGTCAGACATGACTGAGCAACTGAGCACTCACACCTTATCACGTGGGGCAACAAATGTAACACCTGTGTGATTATTTTTGTCACTTTCTTAGATTGATGCTATTTTTGTCACTTCTAACTCAGCAGATTCTTGGCGGAGGCCTCTGGAGAAAAGCTGCCTAGATGACAAACAGGGATTTTGGATCTTACACATGGTTAGTATTCTGGCCATCTCTACTTCCTTTCTATTCTGCACTCACTTATAAACCTCTTAGAAAGATGTAAAGAGACAATCTACTGGGTGAACATTAAAAAAAGAAAAAAAAACTCAAGGAAACCAACACAAAGGAGACAACTCTAGCTTTTTATTAAGTTGCTCAAAATGGAACAGGTGAAAATTTTGTACCCTCTTCATCAAGCTACAAAGAAGTGTATTGAACTCTAAGCATGATAGTGACTTGGAATGAATGTGTTTAGTAAAATTTCAATAGAATTAAGTGAGAGAAATGAAAAATGTGAAAACGCTAACATGTTTTTCAAAATATTTCCTCATAGTTTAGCGAAAATGGTGAATAAAGAGTCTTCATCATCAATGTTTAAAAGGGGTTCTGTCTTTTATAATCAGTTCCATTGTGTTTTCAAGCTACTGTGAAATACCCTTTTGCAACAACTGAGACATTCAACAGGAGGCATATATATTTAGGGGAAAAAATTCTGGTGAATACTTGGAACATTAGAATTACAGAAAGTCTGGTATCAAAGTAGTTTGTTCATCCAAACCAGCATAACGATGTATCACATAGAAGTCAGTTGACTTTAAGTAAGATGTATATTTAGCCTGCACTAGTACAAGCTGAAACTCCAGTACTTTGGCCACTTCATGTGAAGAGTTGACTCATTGGAAAAGACTCTGATGCTGGGAGGGATTGGGGGCAGGAGGAGAAGGGGACGACAGAGGATGAGATGGCCAGATGGCATCACGGACTCGATGGACATGAGTCTGAGTGAACTCCGGGAGTTGGTGATGGACAGGGAGGCCTGGTGTGCTGTGATTCATAGGGTCGCGAAGAGTCAGACATGAGTAAGCGACTGAACTGAACTGAAATGAGCAGTCACTGGTCACTGAAAGTTAAGATTAAATGCATTGTTTAGACTTGAGCAATCAATATATGTGGTCATCTGCTTTTGGAGCAGGAATTTACAGTGCCAGCTAAGGAACTTCTTGTGCTGAAAGAATGAAAGAAAGAAACCCTTTACAACCTGTCTGTTCCTCTGCTTACAGCTAAAACTCTGAACAAAACACAAAAGCTACTTTTTAAGGACTCTGAAAAGTTGACAATAGAAGGCAGGTTGGTAAGAGGAGCCACAGTTTGAAGAATAATCTATAACTCTAACTCTAGTGAGACTTGATTAGGAACAATAATAAAACAAGCAAACATGAGATATGAGGGTTTTTTTTCCCCATCTCAAATTGAGTTCTGGATGGAAAAATATAGTGTCTCTTAAAAATCATAACCACAGGCTTGCTGTCACACACAGTTATGTGTCTACATTTATACTACTTCTGTTATTATGGAAACTTCTAACTGGTAAGTGATAATAAAAACTGAATCTCTTATAGTAACTTTCCTGTGCTATCTGGCAGGAAAAACAATTAAACCTGATATTGAGAAACTAACCTTCAATTAATGCATCATGTTACTGTGGCATACATAGGTCCACTAAGCTTTAGTAAGCAACTCAAAATTACAAAGATATATGAGGAAATATTATAGGGATTGTCAGCAGAAATTAAAGAGAGCAACACAGGACAAGACATTTAGACAATAAAATCAACAAAGCATCAGATTTAAAAAACATACAATATCTCGAACTTGATTCTAACAAATGAACCTATACCACATTGCAGTGATGCTGCAGAACACTGAAGACTAAATTAAAAAAAAAAAAAAAAAGAGAATGCTATCACAAAGAAATTTCTTAGACTAAGGGCAGAACTGTAACAAAACAGAAATATTCTAAAAGAGCTGAAAAAAATAACTGAAAATGTATGATTTTCTGTCAAGGTAAAATATTCAAGGAAGACATAGAAATATAGACAAGTTTCAGATAATCAAAATTCAGAGAGATTATTGTTAACATTACGAAACTGAAAGATCTCCATAGACATCTCCAAAGAAGGAGAACATTTTAGGTAACATCATATTAATAAGCGATCATCAGGGTATACTAGAAGATTGAAGAAATCATCTACCTTTTCCAAATCAGAAAGAAAAAAGAAAACAAAACCTCTACCAATCTCAAGCAATATACAAAAAGGTGGAAAAGGACAAATTTTAAAAAAAATCAGAGAAAATAGAAATCATAAATATAAGTTGTAGAAACAAATCCAACAAACAAATCTGAACAAATTCACTAAGTAATAAAACTAAATAATAAAAAAAGGAAAAATCGTAGGTACTATAGTACTAGGAGTTTCTCAGGCTTGTATGTGTCTTTTTCTGGGAATGATAATGTTATCTGAATTCATTTGTATAGTGAAAGAATAAATCATTAGAGTCATTATAAGATTGATTTGGCAACAGCTTTTTCTGTTCTTCAACTCCAACATGGATGGCCTCAGAGACTATCATAACAATTAAGTTAGAAAGAGAAAAATAGCATGTGATACAATTTATATGTGAAATCTACAAAAGGGAACAAATGAACTTATTTTCAAAATAGAAATAGAGTCACCGATGTAGAGAATAAGCTTTGGTTACCAGGGGGGAAAGCAGGAAAGGAAGTGGAGGGATAAATTGGGAGATTGGGATTGATGTATACACAGAACTATATATAAAATAGATAACTAATAATTACCCTACTCTATAGCACAGGGAACTCTTCTCAATGGTCTGTAATGACCTATATGTGAAAGAAATTTAAGAAAGAGTGGATGTGTGTAAATGCATATAACTGATTCACTTCACTGTATGCTTGAAATTAACACAACATTGTAAATCAACTCTACTCCAATCAAAATTTAAAAAAAAAAAAACACCATAAATCTTACTCACCTTAATTAATAAACTAAAAAAGAACAGACAGGACATTTCAAGCATAGAATATCCACAAAATGAGATGCCATATAGCAGTGGAAACAGCTAGAAGATGAATAACAATATAAGTTGTTAAAGAATGTATATGTTATGACATTATTTACTTATATGTGCATGTATGTAAAACACATCTACAACACATCAGAACTAAATAATAAAAAAGGGAAAAATCATCGGTACTATAGTACTAGGAGTTTCCCAGGCTTGTATGTGTCTTTTTCTGGGAATGATAATGTTATCTGAGTTCATTTGTATAGTGAAAGAATAAATCATTAGAGTCATTATAAGATTGATTTGGCAACAGCCTTTTTTGTTCTTCAACTCCAACTGGCAGAAACTTGTCTAATTTGTGAATCTCAGGATGTGTTACTTCCTTTTTGAAGTCACATTATTTATTTTCTACAGACATTAATTTTATGTCAGTTTCTCTCTAGCTAATTAGAGTATTTTCAAGTTCAATCTAGTGTTCATTTCAGTTTATAAATCCTCTGCAGCTTGAACTTCCTTTCTAGATTTGAACATATTTTCAAGGGTCTTTATTCTCCCTTCCACCACAGCTCACAGAATGTGCAATTGAAAAAGAGCCTAATCTCTTATCTGTCATACTGCAAGTTCCAATATTATCTGCACAGCCATACATAAGCAGAATATTTTGATAATATAAAGAGTAAAAAACTAGTGCCTATATATATAAACACACATATAAAATATTATTGTATATTTGATATTACATATAAACTAAGATCATGGCATCTGGTCCCATCACTTCATGGCAAATAGATGGGGAAACAGTGGAAACAGTGTCAAAATTTATTTTGGTGGGCTCCAAAATCACTGCAGTGGTGATTGCAGCCATGAAATTAAAAGACGCTTACTCCTTGGAAGAAAAGTTGTGACCAACCTAGATAGCATATTAAAAAGCAGAGACATTACTTTACCAACAAAGGTCCATCTAGTCAAGTCTTTGGTTTTTCCAGTGGTCATGTATGGATGTGAGAGTTGGACTGTGAACAAAGCTGAGTGCTGAAGAATTGATGCTTTTGAACTGTGGTGTTGGAGAAGACTCTTGAGAGTCCCTTGGACTGCAAGGATATCCAACCAGACCATTCTAAAGGAGATCAGTCCTGGGTGTTCTTTGGTAGGAATGATGCTAAAGCTGAAACTCCAATACTTTGGCCACCTCATGCAAAGAGTTGACTCATTGGAAAAGACTCTGATGCTGGGAGGGACTAGGGGCAGGAGGAGAAGGGGACGACAGAGGATGAGATGGCTGGATGGCATCACCGACTCGATGGACATGAGTTTGGGTGAACTCCGGGAGTTGGTGATGGACAGGGAAGCCTGGCGTGCTGTGATTCATGGGGTCACAAAGAGTCGGACACAACTGAGCGACTGAA
Source organism: Oryx dammah (assembly GCF_014754425.2). Classification (NCBI taxonomy): domain Eukaryota; kingdom Metazoa; phylum Chordata; class Mammalia; order Artiodactyla; family Bovidae; genus Oryx; species Oryx dammah. Next base: position 59,023,716 of record NW_024070202.1, on the reverse strand, counting down.
CTGAACTGATATATATGCTTGATTTTAGTATTTATGTATATAAATATAGTTATGACAATGCATATGTATATATTGATATATATGTTATATATGTATGGGTATATATATATGTATGGGTATATATGTATATATATACACATATACATACATGTATGCACACATGGAGAGAGAGAGAGAACAATCTCCACTACATTTAGTTTAGTTTTGTTTCATTTTAGTTTTTATCTAACTATAGTGAGATAACATTATAGGCTGGGTTTGAAGTCTCCCCAAAAGTTAGAACTGGACATGGAACAACAGACTGGTTCAAAATTGGGACAGGAGTATGTCAAAGCTGTATACTGTCATCGTGCTTATTTAACTTATATGTAGAGTACATCATGAGCAATGCCAGGCTAGATGAAACACAAGCTGGAGTCAAGATTGCCAGGAGAAATATCAATAACCTCAGATGTGCAGATGACATCACTTTTGTGGCAGAAAGCGAAGAGGAACTAAAGAACCTTTTAATTAACATAAAAGAGAAGAGTGAAAAAGCTGGCTTAAAACTCAACATTCAAAAAACGAAGATCATGGCATCCATTCACATCACTTCATGACAAATAGATGAGGAAAAAGTGGGAACAGTGTTGGATTCTGTTCTCTTGCATTCCAAAATCACTGCACATGGTGACTGTAGCTACGTAACAGACACTTGCTCCTTGGAAGAAAAGCTATGAGAAATCTAAACAGTGTACTAAAAAGCAGAGACATTAATTTGCCAACAAATTTCCATATAATTAAAGCCATGATTTTTCCAGCAGTAATGTATGGATGTGAATGTTGGACCATAAAGAAAGCTGAGCACTGAAGAATTGATGTTTTCAAGTTGTGGTGCTGGAGAAGACTCTAGAGAGTCCCTTGGACCTCAAGAAGATCAAACTGTCAATCCTGAAGGAAATCAGTCCTGAATATTCATTGGAAGGACTGGTGCTTAAGCTGAAGCTCCAATACTTTGGCCACCCCATGAGAAGAACTGACTTATTGGAAAAGATCCTGAGGCTGGGAAAGATTGAAGACAAAAAGAGAAGAGGGTGTCAGAGGATGAGACGGTTGAATGGCATCACTGACTTAATGGACATGAGTTTGAGCAAACTCAAGAGGTAGATAGTAATGGACAGGGAAGCCTGATGTGCTGCAGTCCATGGGATTGCAAAGAGTTGGACCCGACTTAGAGATTGAACAACAAACGTATCTTTGTTCTCTCTAATGCACCTGCCTTAGCTTACTACTGCTTACAGATTTGTATTCAGTATCACAGTGATTGATGAATATTATTACAAATCTGTCTGTGTTCCTGTTCTTCTCTGATATTGATTTGGTTCTTTCCTATGGTAAGCCCATTGTGATGTCACTTTGCCAGGCCTGTCTCCAGGTCCTTGCCTGCAAATGCAAGCATATGATCACTGATGAATGAATAAAAGAACTTCATTATCCTTACCAATTATTTCAGTGAGGATGTATGAACCAATGTAGTTCAATCAGGGTCTCTACTGTGACAACATCTTTAGCCCCAAATATTTAAATTTATGTGATATAAATATGAGACCACTGACAGCCATCTGGACTGTAAAGAGAAAAAAGACTACTGTCTAAGAGTTGGAGATCAAGAGTGAAGACAACAGAGAGAGAGAGAGAGAGAGCAGGAGCCCCGGTGACAACATTTGAGGCCCCGGACCCAGTAAACAGAGGTCAATGAGCTTGGAGATACAGAGCATGGACACTTCCATACGATTCAGATTTGACTAAACCAAGCTGTACCTAGGTATCCTAAATCACATGAGTGCTTTTTAAAGCTATTTAGGATTGGATTTCTATCACTTGCTATCAATGGGCTCAGAATGATACTAGCTGTGATTCTTTATTTCTAAACTTTTAATTGAAATATTTGGGCTTCTCTGGTGGCTCACACAGTTAAGAATTCACCTGTAATGCAGGATACCTCGGTTCAGTCCCCTGAGTCAGGTAGATTCCCTGGGGAAGGGAATTGCTACCCACTCCAGTATTCTTGCCTGGAGAATCCCATGGACAGAAGAGCCTGGTGGGCTACAGTCCATGGGATCGCAAAGAATCAAACACGACTGAGAGACTAACACATTCATTTTTCACTACAGGCTATATACAGAAATAAATATCATTAGTATTCAGTTATTTAGGTTCTTAAAAGGTACACAGTCCACTAACCAGCACTCAAATCAAGAAACAGAATACTCTGAGCATCTCCCAAACTCCTTTGTGCCCCTTCTAGTTGTTGATCTCTTTAAGGGTAACTATATTGTCATTTTGGCTTTTTCAACATTTTATTATGAAAAATTTAAAACATACAGAAACTTTGAAGAAACTTTCATGATGAACAGGTACATAGCCACCATATAGATTCTACAACTGAAATTTACTATAGTTGCTTTATCATATATCTAGCCATGTAGTAGTCTCTCAGCCCATCTATGAATTCATCATACTTGTTTGATGCACTCAAGGTAAGTAGGTCATATGACCATATTTCCTTCAAGTTCTTTGTCTTGCAGAGCCTTAAGTAGAATCCGTATCTTCTTTTTAGGAAAAGCTTACATAAAGTGAAAAGTACAATCAATCCTGGATTTCTCAAGTGGTACAGTGGAAAATAGGTTTTCCTGGTGGCTCAGGTGGTAAAGCATCTGTCTGCAATGCAGGAGACCTATGTTCGATCCCTGACTTGGGAAGGTCCACTGGAGAAGGAAATGGCAGCCCACTCCAGTATTCTTGCCTGGAAAATCCCATGGACAGTGGAGCCTGGTAGGCTACTGTCCCTGGGGTTGCAAAGAGTCGGACACGACTGAGCGACTTCACTTTTTGGTAAAGAATCCACCTGCCAGTGCAGGAGATGCAAGAGATGAGGGTTTGATCCCTGGATCAGAAAGACCCCTGGAGAAGGAAGTAGCAAACCCACCCCTGTATTCTTGCCTGGGAACTTCCCCAACAGGGGACACTGGATGGCTACAGTCCATGGAGTCGCAAAGAGTCAGACACAACTGAGCACAGGCACTCAAGTGCAGACACACACACACACACACACACACACAATCTATCAATCAATCCTTGAACTCTCTTAGAAGCAGAATGAGGTAAAGTTTTGCTTTGTTTTATTTCATGGCATTTAAAGGGGTTATCTAAGGTTAAAACTCCAGTGTTCTTGCCTGGAGAATCCCAGGGACAGGGGAGCATGGTGGGCTGCCGTCTATGGGGTCGCACAGAGTTGGACACGACTGAAGTGACTTAGCAACAGCAGCAGCAAGGTTAAAACAAAAAGTCAGAGTCAGTGATGCATCTGTTATTTTTTTTAGCTAGATCATCTAAGCACCATTTCAAATAATGATCACACTCTCTTTTCTTCCTCTTTGAGTAATCTGGGAAATGTCAAGAACACTAATATTACATATTAATTATATTTAACTGTATTAGGTGACAACTAAGTTGACCTGGACCTTTCAATATTGGACAATAGTTTTCTATAGAAAAGGCTTTTCTAGGTAGTTAACATCAAAGCCACAGCAGAGACTAAACATGCTTAGTGATCAGCCTGCATGGTTCTACTTGCTGTTGATATCAGTTCACTCCAAAGATGACCACTGGAGCAATAGGCCTTTTGAGCAATTGACAGCCTGTAACCTTTGGTATAATATCTGGAAAGAAGTAAGAACAATTGGTATTCCATACATTAAATTAACTTTTTGTTTGCTGGGATAACGTTGTTGCTATTCAGTCTCCCAGTTGTGTCCTACTCTGTGACCCCATGGACTGCAGCATGCCAGACCTTCCTGTGCCTCCCCATATCCCGAAATTTGCCTAAGTTCATGTCCATTGCATCTGTGATGCCATCCAGCCATCTCATCCTCTGACATTTTCTCTTTCTGCCCTCAATCTTTCCCAGCATCAGGGACTTTTCCAATGAGTCAGCTGTTTGAATCAGATGATCAAAATACTTGAGCTTTAGCTTCAGCATCAGTTCTTCCAAGTATTCAGGGTTGATTTCTTTTAAGACTGATTGGTTTGATCTCCTTGCTGTCCAAGAAACATTCAGGAGTCTTCTCCAGCACCACAGTTCAAAGGCATCAATTCTTCGTCATTCTACCTTCTTTACAGTCCAGCTCTCAAAACTGTACATGACCACTGGGAAGACCGTAGGCCTGACTATATGGACCTTTGTTGGCAGAGTAATGTCTCTGCTTTTCAACACACAGTCTAAGTTTGTAATAGCTTTCCTGTCAAAAAGCAATCATCTTCTGATTTCATGGCTGTAGTCACCATTTGCAGTGATTTTAGAGCCCAAGAAGAGGAAATCTCTCACTACTTTCACCTTTTGCCCCTTTATTTGACATGAAGTAATGGGGCTGGATGCCATGATCTTAGCTTTTTAAATATTTAGTCTTAAGCTGGCTCTTTCACTCTCCTCCTTCACCCTCATCAAGAGGCTTTTTAGTTTTCTTCACTTTCTGTCTTTAGAAAGGTATTATCATCATATCTGAGATTGTTGATGTTTCTCTTGCCTATTTTGATTCCAGCTTGTAACTCATCCAGCTCAGCATTTCTCATGACATGCTCAGCAGCATATAGATTAAACAAACAGGGTGACAGCAGACAGCCCTGACATACTCCTTTCTAAATCTTGAACCAATCAATTGTTCCATACAGGGTTCTAACTGTTGCTTCTTGACTTGCATACAGCTTTCTCAGGAGACAGGTGAAATAGTCTGGTATCCCCATCTCTTTAAGAGCTTGCCATAGTTTATTATGATCCACACAGTCAAAGGCTTTGCATAGTCAATGAATTCAGACATAGATGGTTTCCTGGAATTCCCTAGCTTTCTCTATGATCCAGTGAATGCTGGCAATTTGATCTCTGGTTCTGTTTCTTTTTCTAAACCCAGCTTGGACATCTGGAAGTTCTTGGCTCGCATAATGCTGAAGCCTAGCATGCAAGATTTTTAGCATGACCTTACTAGTATGGGAGATGAGTGCAATTGTCTGACGGTTAGCACATTCTTTAGTGCTACCCTTCTTGGGAACTGGGATGGGGACTGACCTTTTCTAGTCCTGTGGCCACTTCTGGGTCTTCCAGATATGCTGACATATTGAAGAGTGGAGGACTGGGTTAATAATCAAACTCAAATTATTTAAGTGCTTATTCTCTCCTAAGGTTTCTCACTTCAAATCTGTAATGCTGCTGCTGCTACTAAGTCACTTCAGTCATGTCCGACTCTGTGCGACCCCATAGACGGCAGCCCACCAGGCTCCCCCATCCCTGGGATTCTCCAGGCAAGAACAGTGGAGTGGGTTTCCATTTCCTTCTCCATCAAATCTGTAATAGGTGCAATCTATTTATAAAAGGAAGTTATGATAATGAAGTGTGTTGATAAATGCATCATGCTTTTGCATGAAAAAATAACCTATTTTACTTATGTCATGAGTAAGACATTATATATCTGTGTGTATATATATATATATATATCTGAAACTACACAACATTATAAATACAATTTTAAAAGAAAATAAGTAAATAACCCAGGAAAGAAAGAATAATGAGAAGCTTTTGGGGCAATCTGATCAGGTGAATAATTCATTGACCAAACAGCCTTAACATTTTCCTCAACTTGACAAAACTTTAGACAGAATTATTCCTGCCTCTAAGTCACTGGCCTCTCTTTTCTTATTCACTTTGAAAAATCTATAAGTGTAATTTTTTTCTCTGTACCTCTGTAATGTAAATCTATTTTAAAATATTTTACCCATTTTACAACCCAGGAATGCCTTTTTAATAAGTAATTAATTACAAGTGAGTGAGTGGCAGGGTGACTACTACAGAATGTAATGACCTATGACAAGGGAGGGCAGCTGAAGGAAGAGAAGTGAGATATTGACAGAAAGGAGGAGTGAAGCGTAACCTGCAATGAGAGAGTCAAGTAGGAACCAACCCATACAAAACATCAGAAGCTATGCTGAATGTATGTATCCTAAAGCAACTGAAGCCATCAGAGTTTGGGAAAGTAGATGTCAGGCTTTACTATTTCTTTGGGATAAAGTAAGACCCTCTAGTGACTCTGAGGAAGTGAATAGAGAAGGGCAGAGTATATAAGGGGCTTTAATTAGCAGACCAGTATAGTAATCTAGATAAGACAATAGCTTGATTTGGATGATGGTAGAGATGGAAAGGAATGAATATACTTTAAATATTTATGAGGCAACAATAGACAACCTTGGAATAAATTAATTTAGAAGATGACAGAGAAAGAGCAAAGCTGAGTCTCAGGTTTGCAATTGAACGTGAACAGAGCTTCCATTCACTGAGAAATAGAATACGTACCAGGACCAGCCTTGGGTCAAAGGAGGAACTGATTTGGGAGATGTGTATAGAAAGCATGTGCTCAGTCATATCTCAGTTATGTCCTGCTCTTTGTGACCTGCCAGGCTTCTCTGTCCATGGAATACTCCAAGCAAGAATACTGGAGTGGGTTGCCATTTTCTCCTCCAAGGCATCTGACCCAGGGACAGAACCCACTTCTCTAGGGTCTCCTGCACTGGTAGGCAGATTCTTTACCACTGAGTCACCTGGGCAGCCCACAGAAAGAAGGGATGCAGCAGTCATAAAAGGGAGTCAGTGAATCTTAAAGGTACAAGAAAAGAATCAGAGAAGCATGTGTGGACAAAGACTTTGCAATTACCATTCAGGGAAAGGAGTCTTATTATCTGTTCGTAACCTGATTTGGGGGGGGGGGAATCTATATTAACAAAACAAAACAATTAAAAACAAATAGCAGGGAAAGGTTATCTTAGTGTCTTTCATTCTTTCACTAATTCAACAAAAAGATTTATGAAACATCAAGTACCAGAAAATTTATGTCTAGGTTTTAGAATCATCTAATGCTGCTCAATTTCTGATACCATGTTTAGTTCACTCTTTATTCATAATTTAGATTTTACGGAGCTTCCTACTGGGAAAAAAAGGGCTACTCAAAGGATATGAGTTTGCAAGGGCCATTTTGGCATTTAGATGTCCATTGCAACATAATTAATTTGCATTCTAGTTTTATATATGTCTTCAGCTTAAAAAATGTGCATTTATTCCAGATATATGGGACTACTCAGAGTAGTCTAACAGTCTACTGAGCTCTGTGAGTCTGAAAGAATGAGATCAGTTTTCACTCAGGGGCTTTTATCTGTCAAAATTGATGGAAAATCATTCCTATTGGCCAGATTCACAAAATGTTCCAATACACATTCAATGCAATGTCTTTAATGAAAAGACTCCTCAACTGAGAAATAAAACTGTAGTCTCCATAAATATCCTTGAGGAAGCATTTCTGAACCATTCCATACTTGGGTTATTTTTATAGTGTTAGGCTTAGTTCACTTATCCCATGAATACCATTTAACATTATTTGAATTAACACTCACCCTTTAAGATCTTATGCTACTAGCGTTTAACTACCTTGTTGATTGGCTAATTCATCTTCCACTAATGTTTCCAGCATGCAGACTTGACAGACTATTACCCAACTTGTAAATGGATTTTTTGGTGTTTTAAAGTCAGAAGTGATTTGACATAACATGACCTATAATTAAATAAACAGTTTAAAAGCTATATGTCAACTCACTGTGCTATTTTGTTGATTTTTAGTTAGTGCCTAGTGACATGCAAAGGATTTTTTTTTTAAGTAGCCATTTTTACCACACCTATGAATGATGTGGTGTGAATGCCTAGAAAATATTTTAAAGTAAGGCAGATCATGGATTGAATCACTGCCAGTCCGTCAGTCTTTGTCTATATTCTTTAGTTTCATACACAGCACAGTTACTCTGAGAATTAGGCATAATGTTTATAAAATATCTACACAGTGGTTAGCAAAAAGAAAGGGCCTCAGTAATAGATAATGAGAAATGATAATAAAATTATAAATAGTTACCATTGTTATTTTTAGCCATAGCAGCTTCTGAAATCTTTTGCAGAAAAAGCACCATTTATTTGGTGTTTTGGGAAGATCCATGTGCTATAGAACTACAATCTTATACAATTGGTTTTATTTTATTTTTTTTTAAGTAAAAATCACAGAAAACAAAATTAGGTGCAGGGTCTTAGAAGACTCCATGCTAACTGAGGAGCCCTGAAGCTTAAGCTTTATTAACTTCACAGTAAATAAACCTCTAACGGAAGCAGACAAGGGTTTATAATCTGGAAAATCTGTTCCATAACAGTAATTAATAGTTCTCCCCCTCAGGAGTGAAACAGAACTGCAGTTCAGTGATGCTCATCTCTCTAGGGACATCCATGCTCTTTCTCACATGCCTTTATTTAAATTTTGAAAATTACATCAGAACAGGGCACATGGGCCACTGAAGTCCCACTGATACACATGAAGATATGCCTACATATACATTCTGGGACATCAGTGACAAATATGCAACAGTAAAGTTTGGAGAAAATCAGAGTGGGGGAATGAGAATTCCCAAATTGGACCTAGACTTGCATTTCAATGGACAGAACAATTTCAAGTGTCAGTTCAACTCAGCTTAGCAAACATTATTTACTTTGAATCAAATAAACCAAACCAATAAGATCTGAGAAAACTTTATAAAGAAAGTTATCAGTTTAGCATCAAGAGATGATTTGAATCCATCTAATTAAATTTCTCTTGTTATATCCATTGCCAAAATAGGCTTTCTTCTTTTCTTGAAGGGTTTTCTATAAAGTCCCAATGTTGTCTCTAAAATGCATCATTAGAAAAAATGAAATATGTCTTGACAAGAGATTGCAAAGAGTCATTTCAAGAGTAAAAATTTTTAAAAATAAGTAAGTAAATAAATAAAATGCATTATAATAGAAGATCTTTTCTCCATACTACTACTCATAACTCCAAGTTATGAGATACAGGCACAGTGAAATGATATTAATTCATTTAGAGTACTGTTTTAAGGAAGCGATGCCTTGAACTGGAGTGGCTATGCCTGAATACAAGATGGGGAAATGAAGTTCAGATGCCATGCACCTTCAAGTCACATGTGGCAGAGACAAAAGTTTTAAATCCAAATTCCCACAGATCTGTCTGTTTTCAAAGCACATTTTTTTCCATTCTCCTGTGCAGTTCTATGTCCTTCCTGATTATTTCTTTGTTTTTCTCTCACCTAATAATATAACTTGCTAGAAATCTTTAAAATGTTTATTGCACAGGTCTTTAGAAAATTGTTGTCATTTTTAAGTGATGGCAATATCTTTTAGTATAGCTCACTCAGCAGAATACCCAGAGTTTTACTATATTTATTAAATTATCTTCTTATTCTAGAAGTTAAGTAGTTTTGTATTCTGAGTCACAAATGAAAGCTCATTAATTTATATTTCAATCATTTTTATTTTATAATTTTGAAAGTGTTTATATAGCATTTTCTTTAGAGTAGCTATTGGGTTGGCCAAAAATTTTGTTTGGGTTTTTCTCTAACATTTTATAGAAAAATCCCAACAAATTTTCGGCCAAATAAAGAAAAATTTAGTAAACAAATTAACAGCAAATACAGCTTGGTAGGGGGCTTTCTTAAACTACTTCATAGATGGAACTTTTCAATCACCATCAGATAATTAGCACTCACCCACTTTCTTACAAAGGCAACCATATGTTAATTGGAAACTGTTCCTATAGCTTTATTTTAAAATAAGGACATTAACTGTAAATGTTTCCAAGTCATTTTTATGCCCTCTAAGACATTCTCCCAAAGATCTGGTTTATTTAATTCCAGATACTTCATTTACAGTAAAGGCAAATATTTTAACACTCATTTATTTATTTATTTTTTAACCCAATTAATTTTTTCTTGAAGATACCATTAAGAAACTTTTTTGTTTTTACCATAATCAGCCTCCACTTACAATTTTTATGTCACATTTAGTATTAGCACACCTTTCTCTGACCTTTCTCCCTTCTAAGCCTGTGCTAAAGAGAACTATTTGTTGTGGCCTCTTATTTCTACTTTGCTCTGTTTATCTCTCTTATTTTCTGCATTGTCATATTGTTTATTTGTTGCCATTATCCTCAGCTGGTGCCAGGATAACACTCTAAGGAGACAACATTTTTGCATCTCCATCAATGGTCAAAACCAGTGACCCTTTTCTTAAAGCCAATCCTTTCTATTGGGTGAACGTGGAAAAGGGTAAAAATCCAAGTGCTCATAATGTCTTAGTCTGATACTGACTTCACATAAGTAGCTAGATCTGGTAGGTCAATCATAAAGCATATTCTTTTAGAACTTTTTGAGTGATCACACTAAAGTACTTGAAAACTTCCAGGTTCATGATTTTGGCTAGGTAAAACCTTGAGATAACTACCAATGTATTATAGATATGACCATTTTGCTAGGACATAGATTTTTTTTTTTTAAGTTGGGACACTACTTTCACTAATCCTTCCAATAATTATTCCTCCTAGCACTCAGTTTGGCTTCTCAGATCTTTTCTACTTGTGAAAGTTTTAATAGAGCACTGAGTGAAATCAGGAAGAAATGTGTAATTTTCTTTCAAATTCAAATCACTCTACAACTTCAGTATTGCAATTAACAGATTTTATAAGCTAACAAGAAATACTTAATATATTTTCAATCTAAATTTTTAGAAATGTAAAACTGACAGTGTCTTTACAATGTAAGTGTTCCTTCATCTGTAAAATGCAGGTAATGCATGTTATTATACAGAACTGTTCTAAACACACCTACTGTGCTTGGAATAGGGCCACTACACAATGTTTTGTTGGTTCCTTTCTTTTCTTACCCCTTATTTTACACACACACAAACACACACAAAGTGGAAAACTGTATATATTCACATTTACTTGAAGATGTTTATTTAATGTAAATAGTGTTTTTTGAAATTATTTCATTTAAATTTCCACTAATGAGAACTATAACACACTTCTTTCCTACTTTGTAAGGAAGAGCATATGTGTTTCATTGCTATTTTTGTTGATGTGTTCTTAATCTCAAAAGAGGTTCTCATCATTTTAATTCTTCTTGAAAAAATGCGTTTTCTTTACATAACCACAAAGCCACAGTGTGTGTGAATATGACTGTGTGGCTCTGTGAGCACAGAGGTCATTCTTTCTTTGAGGCTCTGAATATACTCCTAAGGTCCATGAGGGCAGGAACATTGCCTGGGACTCTGATTGGCTTAATTTCATAATTTTAATTCTTTTAGAAATAGCACCTAACAGATTCATATTGTAATTTTTATTTTAAAAATAACACATAATTAAGGAAGAAAATACCAAATACAGGACCAAATGAAGAAAGAAAAATGCCCTATATCTAATAGAGCTTAGGCAACCTTCAAAAATAAGGCTTGACAATTGGCAATAACTGTTATTTAATTATTCTTAATGTTTGGATTTTTGCCAGCCTGTTCTGCACTTGCATACATGCATGTACACAAACACACGGGTGTTTGTGCATACAGGTGCATACACACACATGCATTCACACACACCACCTCACTGTCTCATTGATGTATGACCAGAAAGGATAGTTTATGATTCACTTTAATTCCATTCAGACTTACTTGCTTACTTTTTGTATTGATTGTTACATCTCCTCATTGCCATATTGTTGACACTTGTGCAGCCCTGGCAAAAAGACTGGAGCACTGGCTAAAACAGAGCAAATGAGTAGCCTTGACGTTAATTTTATGATGATTAACTTTTCTCTGTACTATTTGAGTTGATGTAGACTTTGTTCACTATTCAGAGAATTGCAGGATATTAAAGTTGCCACCTTTGTTTAGCTTTCATATCATCTATCTTTTACTTCTTAGCAATTCATGAAGTAAGTTGTCATCATTAATAATAGCATCAACATACAGAGACTTATAGAAATCAAAGTATACCCCAGACCTTGTGGCTAAGAATGAGGTCACACAAATAGTTCAGTCTGAAACTTACTATCTCAGTATCTCCAAGGTCTGCAGGTCTTCTTTCAGATCCCTCTAGTCGACCTCTGAAAGTTCTGAAGTCTGAAATGGTATTTCAGACGCATTTTCCATAACTACTAAGAGGAAACCTGAGGGGTAATAAGAGATTCTAGCTAAACCTACCTCCCAGACACCGCCTAGGGAGTGGTAGAGAATGAAGAATTTGATCAGATATTACTGGTGATCAGGTATCCAGGGCAAGAATTCTGCTTAAACTAAATTAGCAGAGTTCTTGCTAAGACTGGATTTTATAATGAAGTGCACAGATGGACACCAGGAGGAGGATCAGGAGCTTGACTACAGCTTGGTTCAAGCAAAGTATTGTTGTCACCATGTCACTCTAGAGATATCCATAATCATTCATAATACTAATGAATTCTTTGGGTTTTAAAGATTTAGTTATATCATCTTCAGATTAAAGGTATTATCCCTCCCTATGCAATATATGTTTATTCTTGCTTTATTTAAATTTTCGTCAATCACTTAACAGTTAATTTCTAATTCTTATATTTTCTGTTAACATTGACACATGCACGTAGAAAAAAGGAGAAACCAAAAACTCTAAAACTATAGCTGTGGGTATACAGTGAAGAGTAAGTTACCCTGAGGGCCGTCTTCCAAAGAAGATGCAGCGATATATACTCATACCAAGACGGTTTGAAAGTACCTATTGACAGAACTTTTACCAACATATAGTTAATGTTTGTAATCTTTATGAGAAATAGATATTATAAAACAGATGTGATTGACATAATTTGCATTTTTCAAGTATCTGTGACAAGCATATATACATTTGGTAAAAATATGCATATTTCTATGTTTGTATACTATCTCTTTCTGTTTTTCATATATGAGTAACATGTGAATAACTACTGCTGACCGCAGATAAAGCACATATGACTTCAGATCACTAACCTCAAGACTATTATTTTTATTACCTACTTTTTAATACATGCACACACACACACATACACATATACAGATACACATAAAACATAAGATTGTTTGGGGGTGTTTGTGTTTTTCAGAAGTGTTATTTTTTTATGAATTATCCTTCAACCTGCCTTTTATTTGCAGCAATATCTTGAAGTTTTATTTATGTATGTATGTGTGCTCAGTCGTTCTGTCACGTCTGACTCTTTGCCATCCCATGGACTATAGCCCACCAAGCTGTCCATGGAATTTCCAGGGAAGAATACTGGAGTGGGCTGCCATTTCCTCCTCCAGGGGATCTTCCCAACCCAGGGATCGAACCTGTGTCTCTGGGTCTCTTGCATCTCTAGGCAGGTTCTTTACCACTGTGCTACCTGAGGTACGTGTAGATCTACCTTTTGCTCTTAACTGCTACGTATTATTCCATTGTATGAAACACATTTTAATTAGACTTTTCTCTTCTGATAGTAATTTGGATTGTTAAAAATTAATATCCTGTAAATGTTTCAGTTGGTATATATGTGAATGTTTCTCTGGAGTAGGAAAAATTAAAAGGAATTATCATATAGTATACATATTTAAAATGTTTAAATATTGTTAGATTTCCATTCGAAGTGACTGCTTAAAGTGTTACAGCCACTAGCAGTGTATGGCTGTATCTTTATATATTTATCTATAGTTTATATACTTAAGCTTTTTGATTTTTGCCAACATAATGGGTTAGAGATATTATTTAATAGATATTTTAATTTGCATGTTCATTGTTGCCTTAGTTGGATTGAGCAACTTTTTCATACGTATATTTGCAACTTTTATAAGCAACTTGTTTTGGTTTTATTCCTTAAAAATTTTTGTTTGCTTGTCTTTAACTTAGCTATAAATAAATTTTGGATTCAAGTTTGTTTTCTCCTAAGTATTTAGCTAAACTTTTAACTTTGGTTATGGTGCTTTTTCATATACAGTATTTGTTTGAAATTTTAATGTAGCTAAATTGTTAAAAGTTTTGCTTTTTAAACCTTACTTTTAAAAAAATCCTCCTACCCTATGTCTAATAGATATTATTTTATATTTTTCTGCTAATACTTTATAGTGTTGCTCTTTGTATTCAGAATATGAACTTACCTGACAAATACATAGCAAAATGAGGGGCTCAGTGGTAAGAAAAAAAAAATTGCCTACCAATACAGGAGATGAGTTCGATTCCTCGTCCAGGAAGATCCCACATGCTGCAGAGCAGCTAAGCCCATGTGCCACAATTGCTGACAGCTGGGGAGCTGCAGCTACTGAGCCCATGTGCTGCGCACGCTAGAGCCTGTGCTCCACAAGCAGAGAAGCCAGTGCATTGAGAAGCCCGCACACAGCAATGAGAGTAGCCCTTACTCGCCAAACTGGAGAAAAAGTCCATGTAGCGACAAAGGTCCAGCAGAGCCAAAGTAAGTGAATACAATCATTTAAAAGTCATGGAGTAGTCTATTCTTTCTAAGCAGAGATGTCTAAGCTAATACATTTCTGTATATGCACGTGTGTGTGTGCTTAGTCTCTAAGGCAGGTCCGACTGTTGGCGACCCCAGGGACTGTAGCCCACCAGGCTCCTCTGTCCATGGGATTTCCCAGGCAAGAATACTGGAGCGGCTTGCTGTTTTCTCCTTCAGGGGTTCTTCCCAACCCAGGGATCAACCCTTATCTCTTGAACCTCCTGTATTGGCAGGTTGATTCTTTACCACTGTGCCTCCTGGAAAGCCTGCGTATGCATATATCATCCATTTGTACATAAATACCATGGCATTTCAATTATTAACATTTCACATTACATTTTTTTTCTACGATTTTTCTCTGTCAAAAAATGTTTGCTATTTTTGCATTCACTTTCCTGTATGAATTTTAGCTTCCCTCTGTCACCATCTGTACAATAAAAATTAGGATTTGATAGAGACACATGGATAGCAGAAATTAATTTGAGGATAATTACTTGTAATATTGACTATCTCCATGCATGAACATGCTATATTTCTACATTTTATTTGGGTTTTATACTTATATCTGTATTTTCCCATTTAGTTTGAATATTTGCTCTCTACTTTATAACTATGTACTATATATTTTTCTGACTACTGTAGGATATTTTAAATTACATTTTCTATTGATTATGCTGGTGAGCAGGAAACTGTACAGATCTGTAGTTCTTCTTGAATTCAGCAACTTTCTCACACTTGGCTAAATGATTATCTTTTTGCTCTGGGTAGATGACCATCTCTTCTTTACATTTGTATTTCTTTTTCACACAGTTTATTTCCATTATATATTTTGCTGTAATAATATAGGGATTTTACTGATTTTTAAAGTTTTAAAGTATTTTAAAAAGTTATATAATTTGAATTTTTATATCATAATTTAATGAAATCATAGCTATACCTGTCACATATATTGTTACCAACTTTCATCTTTCCTCTTTTTCTATTTTTCTTTTTATTGAATTGATAAAACCATTTTTATTAAGTGACCTGTTCACAGTTGCTCTCTCAACCCTTCAGAAAGAAAATAATATAATCTTTTAGAAGGTGGAGATTAACTGGAATTAAGGAAAAAAAATCTAGATGAAGCAAGTTATTTTTTAATAAATAACTTAGTACTTATTTTAATAAAACACTGCCATTGTTTTCATAAGGTTATATTTTTCCTTACACTTTTAACATATACTGTGTGTAAACTATTCAATTAAGCCACATAATGGCGGGTCTGATAGATAGAGTGCCTGAAGAACTATGGATGGAGGTTCATGACCTTGTACTGGGGGCAATGATCAAGATGATCCCCAAGAAAAAGAAATGCAAAAAGGCAAAATGGTTGTCTGAGGAGTCCTTACAAATAGCCAAGAAAAGAAGAGAAGCTAAAGGCAAAGAAGAATAGAATGGGAAAGACTAAAGATCTCTTCAAGAAAGTTAGAGATACCAAAGGGAACATTTCATACAAAGATGAGCTCGATAAAGGACAGAAATGGTACAGACCTAACAGAAGCAGAAGATATTAAGAAGAGGTGGCAAGAATACACGGAAGAACTATACGTTCTTATCTTCATGACCCAGATAATCACGATGGTGTGATCACTCACCTAGAGCAGACATCCTGGAATGTGAAGTCAAGTGGGCCTCAGAAAGCATCACTACAAACAAAGCTAGTGGAGGTGATGGAATTCCAGTGGAGCTTTTCAAATCCTGAAAGATGATGCTGTGAAATTGCTGGACTTAATATGCCAGCAAATTTGGAAAACTCAGCAGTGGATATAGGACTGGAAAATATTTCATTTTTCAGTTTTCATTTTCATGTTTCATTCCAATCCCAAAGAAAAAATGCCAAAGAATGTTCAAGCTACAACACAGTTGCACACATCTCACATGCTAGTAAAGTAATGCTCAAAATTCTCCAAGCCAGGCTTCAACAGTATGTGAACCATGAACTTCCAGATGTTCAAGCTGGATTTAGAAAAGCCAGAGGAACCAGAGATCAAACTGACAACATCTGACGGATCATCGAAAAAGCAAGAGTTCCAGAAAACATCTATTTTTGCTTTATTGACAACCAATGCCTTTGACTGTGTGGATCACAAGAAACTGTGGAAAATTCTTCAAGAGGTGGGAATACCAGACCACCTGACCTGCCTCCTGAGAAATCTCTATGCAGGTCAAGAAGCAATAGTTAGAATTGGACATGGAACAAAAATTGGTTCCAAATCAGGAAAGAAGTATTTCAAGGCTGTATATTGTCACCCTGTTTATTTAACTTATATGCAGAGTACATCATGAGAAATGCCAGGCTGGATGAAGCACACACTGGAATAAGATTGCTGGGAGAAATATCAATAACCTCAGATATGCAGATGACACCACCTTTATGGCAGAAAGCGAAGAAGAACTAAAGAGGCTCTTGATGAAAGTGAAAGAGGAGGGTGAAAAAGTTGGCTTAAAGCTCAACATTCAGAAAACAAAGATCATGGCATCTGGTCCCATCACTTCATGGCAAATAGATGGGGAAACAATGGAAACAGTAACAGTCTTATTTTTCTGGGCTCCAAAATCACTGCAGATGGTAACTGCAGCCTTGAAATGAAAAGATGCTTGCTCCTTAAAAGACAAGCTCTGAGCAACCTACACAGCACATTAAAAAGCAGAGACATTACTCTGCCAACAAAGGTCCGTGTAGTCAAGGCTATGGTTTTTCCAGTAGTTATGTATGAATGTGAGAGTTGGACTATAAAGAAAGCTAAGCGCCGAAGAATTGATGCTTTTGATCTGTGGGTTGGAGAAGACTCTTGAGAGTTCCTTGAACAGCAAAGAGATCCAACCAGTCCATCCTAAAGGAAATCAGTCCTAAATATTCGTTGGAAGGACTGATGCTGAACCTGAAACTCTAATAATTTGGCCACTTGTTGTGAAGAACTGACACATTGGAAAAGACCCCGATGCTGGATAAAATTGAAGACAGGAGGAGAAATGGTCGATAGAGGATGAAATGGTTGGATGGTATCACGGACTCAACTGATGTGTTTGAACAAGCTCTGGGAGCTGGTGATGGACAGAGCATGCTGCAATCCATGGGGTCACAAAGAGTCAGACGGGACTGAGTGAATGAATTGAACTCAGTGAATGAATGAAATGGTGGGTGGATATAACCAAAATGATATAGCCAGATGATACTTCCTTGTGGTCATATATAGAGTTTTTATGATGTACATAACAGGTGAATGACCTAATAAAACAAGAAATTTTGATAAGAATTTCTTTCTCTTTTCTTAATAACTGTAAGTTGATCTTACTTTTGGAGTACCATAACTTATATCTTGGAGGAGGGCATGGCAATCCACTCCAATATTCTTGCCTGGAGAATACCATGGACAGAAGAGCCTGGTGGGCTATAGCCTCAGCGACCCCATGGACTGCAGCCTTCCAGGCTCCTCCGTCCATGGGATTTTCCAGGCAAGAGTACTGGAGTGGGGTGCCATTGCCTTCTCCATCATTAACCTTCTCTGAATATAGTCCATAGAGTGACCCAAATAAATAAATAAATAAATAAATATGTAAGTATATATATCATTAAACTTAAAAAAAAAATATATATATATATATATATATATAAATGTGGGTCACTCTATGGACTTTATTCAGAGAAGGCAATGGCACCCCACTCCAGTACTCTTGCCTGGAAAATCCCATGGATGGAGGAGCCTGGTGGGCTGCAGTCCATGGGGTCGCTAAGAGTCGGACACGACTGAGCGACTTCACTTTCACTTTTCACTTTCCTGCATTGGAGAAGGAAATGGCAACCCACTCCAGTGTTCTTGCCTGGAGAATTCCAGGGACGAGGGAGCCTGGTGGGCTGCCATCTATGGGGTCGCACAGAGTCGGACACGACTGAAGCAACTTAGCAGCAGCAGCATAGACAATATTTCACTGGTTTGTCTATTCACGTATTAGTACTACATTATATAATTTACAGAGCTTTTAAATACTTAATATCTGCAGAGTTTATCCCCTATAGCTTTTTTTTATCCCCATAGCTTTTTTCTCCTTTGTTTTTTCTAGATATCATTGATTGTTTTTCTTTCTATATGAACTTTAGCATCAATTTATCTGCTTTCTTCAAAAGTGTTATTTCTTTTGAGATTTTATAAAATGAATAAGTTACATTGGAAAGAACTGACTGCTTTATGAAATGGAGTCATCTAAGAATGAAAGGATATTTTTCCATCTGTTCAAATTTACTTTTATACATTTCATGAGTGCTTACAATTTTTTCTGTCATAGTTTTTAATGACTTATTAATGATTTTTAATGATATTTTCTTTGGTGATATGTGATAGTTTTGCTATAATTTTGTGTCTATATATATGTATATATGTTATTGTTGCTGTTTGTGCATACTGATTCTTTTTTCTGATGTATTGAACTAATGTATTTCCTATTAAAATTTTTTAATTCTTGAAATGAATTTCATAATATCATAGTATATTGTTTATTTGCTGTGATAATATAATTTTTAAGATCAGTATTTATGAATGATATTGGCCAATTAATTTCTTTTATGTGATCATAATCTCATTTTATTTTTACTCATTAAAAATAGAGCTTCTAAATATCCTTTCCTTTTTTATCTAGAAAAACTTGTGTAGCATTGAAATAATCTGATTTTGGTGAAGCAGTAGTATTTCCTTTTGAATCTACTTGGGCTTGCTGATCTTTTTTTTTGGTGGTTCATTAATAAAATTTTCTTTATTGAATATTGGTCTATTTGAACTTTCTAACTTTAATGGGATAGTTTTTGACTAATAGCATATCTTCCTTTGATAGTATCCATTTTATCTACAATTTTTAATTTCATTGCAGACAAGTCTGCAAAGTAATATCATAATTAATTTCTTATATTTTAAAAAATATACCAACCATGTATATTTTTGACTTCTCACATTTTTATAGATTAGGTTAGATAACTGGTTTGCCTACTTTGTATTTTTTCTAAAAATGAACAAGATTTTTAGCTATTTATAACATATATGTTTTTCTATTGCTAACTTCATGAATTTCTTTCTCCCAGAAAGCTAAAATTTATAAAACAAAAGAAACACCCACTTTCAATAAAATTCAAGGGTATTGCTTGACTCTGGATGAAACAGTTAAAAGCACTTACTCTTCTTTCACATCCTGTGGTTTTGGGAAGTTGGTGTCTCTGAAAGGGCATACTAGATTAAACTGAATTTTTCTGCCATTTGGGCAAAAAGCATTTGAGCAAAGTTGCCTCAGTTGTATCCAACTCTGTGCAACACTATGGACTGTAGCCTGCCAGGTTCCTCTGTCCACGCAATTCTCCAGGCAAGAATACTGAAGTGGATTGCCTTGCCCTTCTCTAAGGGATCTTCCCCACCCAGTGATCAAACTCCTTGTCTTTAACATCTCCAAGATTGACAGGTGGGTTCTTTACCAATAGTGCCACCTGGGAAGCCAGAAAGCTTTCAGATATAGGCAATTTCATATGGTTCAAACCATGAATGATAAAAATCTCATTGGGACATGTGCTCTAGCTGCCTCAAAAATCATTTTCTGCACTCTGTTGAAAGGGTTCCCCTGTTTGGTTTGTTTTTAGACATCTTTGTTTTGTGAGTCAGAGGAAAAAGAAAGGAGGAGAAGCAGAGTATTCACTTAGTTTTTTTTCCCCCCCTGAAAAGCTGTTTTTTAAACATGGACAGGGACACATCATGAAAAGTAATTATGGTTGTATTTTGAAGATTATTTTTTTTATCCCAGATCCATAAACCTTAATGCAAAATCCTCTGATATTCAAGATAATATACATTTTTTCATATTGGATTGTTTATGATACTTAATTTATAGTATTTTAGCAAGTTGAGACAGGCTCCATCTAATCTACATCTTCCCCAAGAAGACTGAAATTGGTATCATCTGTAAGAAAAAGAGAAGCCTAACACTACAGTTAATTTAGCAACTTCATATATGAATACGGTTGGTATTCATAGACAAAGAAGTCATAAGTAATTTTAGAGAAAAAGAAAAATCTCCTTCAAATAGCTCTAGGGACCGGCATGATAAAAGTTGGTCACATACATTACTCAAAGAAACTAAGAAGACCTATATCTGCCTTTGCTATGAAGTAACTTATTAGTATTCTTCATGTATTTGGAACCAGGAATTTGCAAGCAAACTCCTTTCTATTTGAGGCATGATCCACACTAAGGTTATCTGAGATTTTCATAAAGTCATTTAGACAACTATTTTAGCACCAACTATTATTTTTATTTGTAATACAAGCATCTGTGTTAGGAGAAAGTTAGCCTTTTTATAGACATCCAGTAATATGGCATTTACATATTTCTAATACCATGTCAAGTTTCTGAATTCTCTTGGTGTTAATACATTTTGATACACAATTTACTGACACTAGAAATTAGGTTTATTTATATGCATTGAATTCAAACTAACAAACATTCTTCAAAGAGATAATTGGCAGGAAGCGTATAAAGAAATCTATGAAATACAGAATGAAATGTATCTTAGAAATTTTATTTTGCCCTATACTAGTATCAATCTAGAAATATGTGTTATAGCACATCCACATAATTACCCTTTACAGCTATTTCAGTTTTGGCCAGTGTTCAGGTAATGAAGACTTTTTGCTTTTTTATGGGTCCAGAGACCCATTTTCAAAATGGAATCTACTCTTTAAAATCAAGAGCTCATTTAAAATGAAATAGCAGGAAAGTGTAGAAATTTGGAACACAGGAAACAAACTCATAAAGTCTCATTTTATCTAGAAGGCTTCATACTGTATTTTCAATGTCTTTGTCTTTCCTCTCAATAAAGGAAATAATTTAAAATATTCAATTCAATGCAGTGTTCCAAATAGCCAAGTGTCACAGACAATATCCTACATCATAAACAAAAGTGCACAGTAATTGTCCTTGGAAGCTGGAAGTGAAAAGCATCATAACAAAAGCAAAATTCATTATTCTTTCCACAAACTTGATAATGTTAATGTGTCTCAACTATGTTTAAACCATAAGTAAAGTACAATTCTGCTGGGTTAACTTCCTTATGCTTGACTAAATGATTCAGGGAATAAAGCAGCTTGAATTTGATTAAGCAATTTGTTTGAATTACACAATGTAATGTAACTGTGATGACATATATTTTTAAAAACTTCAACTTAAAGTTTCTTTTCACATGATAGAAAAACTACTCAGTACAAAAATAAAGTAATATGATCAAAATGAAAGCAAAATTAATAAAAGAAGAATGGAATAGAGGAAGATAATATCAGAAGTACTATAAAATGTTTTCAGATATCACATATGTATTTTACCTCCTCAATTTTTTGAGAATTCACATTAGCCTACATTATTTATATTATTTTACATTATTTATATTATATATAAACATCTATAATATACCTTCTTTGTTTTGTTGTCTCAGATAGTTTTTCATGTTTTCCAATTATCAATTTAGGAAGTCTACTAAAAAGAAAAAAAAATCTAAAGATGATAATATTAACATATGGAAGAAAATACTTGGAGGTCACTGTACTAAGGAATAGGATATAGCTAATTCCTCACTATTCTGAAAGGAAGAAGTCCTTGCCAATAAACTTCAAATAATGTGAACAATGTCTGAGAAATTTGGTCATTAAGGTTTTCTATAGACATTATATGAAATCTCACCTACTCAGAGCCACTGAAGTGACAGTGTCAAGAATTGGTAAAAATAACCATCGATGAAACATTATCATTATCATCAACTGTGCTTCAAATCACTGGCTTGATGATATGTTGAAAAGACCTAAATTTAGTGGAAAGGTTTCATGAGGCCTTACTTCTCCATAATAATTTGGTACAGAGTTATTAAGTTCTTTCTAGTCTTTTGCCTTTCCCTCCTTCGGTGTGTTTTCTCCTCTAGAGGAGAAGTAGACACTCCAACACACGTCACAGGGACTGCAGAAGGAAACATGTATCTAACGAAGGGAATTCCATTGATTTTTTAAAATGTAAAATAATTAAAATGTGGAGGATAATTTCTCTTTAAATTTATATTGGTATTTTAAAAACACATCTTCTTCTGAAGCCATTAGGAATCACATTACATCGTACTAGATGTTACTTCTTATCAAAATGTTCAAAGCTGAATTCTACCAAAAATTTAGAGAAGAGCTAACACCTATCCTACTCAAACTCTTCCAGAAACTTGCAGAGGAAGGTCAACTTCCAAACTCATTCTATGAGGCCACAATCACCCTAATACCAAAACCTGACAAAGATGCCACAAAAAGAGAAAACTACAGGCCAATATCACTGATGAACATAGATGCAAAAATTCTCAACAAAATTCTAGCAATCAGAATCCAACACATTAAAAAGATCATACACCATGACCAAGTGGGCTTTATCCCAGGGATGCAAGGATTCTTCAATATCCACAAATCAATCAATGTAATTCACCATATTAACAAATTGAAAAATAAAAGCTATATGATTATCTCAATAGATGCAGAGAAGGCCTTTGACAAAATCCAACATCCATTTATGATTAAGAAAACTTTCCAGAAAGCATGAATAGAAGGAACATACCTCAACATAATAAAAGCTATATATGACAAACCCACAGCAAACATTATCCTCAATGGTGAAAAATTGAAAGCATTTCCCCTAAAGTCAGGAACAAGAAAAGGGTGCCCACTTTCACCGCTACTATTCAACATAGTTCTGGAAGTGTTGGCCACAGCAATCAGAGCAGAAAAAGAAATAAAAGGAATCCAAATTTGAAAAGAAGAAGTAAAACTCTCACTGTTTGCAGATGACATGATCCTCTCCATAGAAAATCCTAAAGACTCCACCAGAAAATTACTAGAGCTAATCAATGAATATAGTAGAGTTGCAGGATATAAAATCAACACACAGAAATCCCTTGCATTCCTATACACTAATAATGAGAAAGTAGAAAAAGAAATTAAGGAAACAATTCCATTCACCATTGCAACAAAAAGAATAAAATACTTAGGAATATATCTACCTAAAGAAACTAAAGACCTATATATAGAAAACTATAAAACACTGGTGAAAGAAATCAAAGAGGACACTAATAGATGGAGAAATATACCGTGTTCATGGATCGGAAGAATCAATATAGTGAAAACGAGTATACTACCCAAAGCAATCTACAGATTCAATGCAATCCCTATCAAGCTACCAGCAGTATTTTTCACAGAACTAGAACAAATACTTTCAAGATTTGTATGGAAAATACAAAAACCTCGAATAGCCAAAGCAATCTTGAGAAAGAAGAATGGAACTGGAGGAATCAACTTGCCTGACTTCAGGCTCTACTACAAAGCCACAGTCATCAAGACAGTATGGTACTGGCACAAAGACAGAAATATAGATCAGTGGAACAAAATAAAAAGCCCAGAGATAAATCCACACACTTATGGACACCTTATCTTTGACAAAGGAGGCAAGAATAATCAATGGAGTAAAGACAATCTCTTTAACAAGTGGTGCTGGGAAAACTGGTCAACCACTTGTAAAAGAATGAAACTAGATCACTTTCTAACACCACACACAAATTTTTATGTTACATAATAAATTGCAACAGATACTATTATTCATTGAGTACAATAACCAGCTCCCTCTAAAAGGGGCTAATTAGGTAAGCTAACACTCCTTGTAACCCACAGAATGAGTTTCACAGGTATCCTTCTGTGAACCAGTTATAATTTCTCTATTATAAAATGTGTGACTACGGAAGGTGATGACTGAGTTGAATTTATCAAAAATTGTATTCGACCTTCTGTTGGCCTCAGGCAAACTAGATGACTTCAAAATTAGTTTCATTCCTCTCTTATACTAATGTGAAAATGATTGTACTCCATAGGGGTATTGTGAAGTTTACTTAAAATTTATGTAGAGTTTTATATCCAAATCTATGAAGTTATGCATGGGAGTCCTGTTTGTTTATATTGCTGATATGTTGTCCAAATAGGTAAAGAGAATTAGAACATTATATTTTACACAGGAAACTGTGGTTTTGGGTAAAATAATTTTGAACCTGATATTGAAGGTCCTTGAATTGAATCTTTATGATTTTATGAGTTGAGCCATGGAAATTCCTTGGACAAATTTTGAAACTTATCTGGAAACTTGATTTTTCTTTTGTAAAGCTGTTAATGTTGCACTGACTTCTGGTTTCTATAAATCATAAATGTGACAATATTTGTAAAATCAATTATTTTGAGTGGCTAACAAGATGCTAAAACACTGAGGGGCTCTAAGAGGTGAGGAGTAGCAAAGCCCAGCCCAAGAGAGGATGAAGTGATGAATCATCAGGGACACATATATATTTATATATACTCTCAGGGGAATTTATTCTATGGTCTGTAAATATTTAGCAAACAAACTGTAATTAAAGTCAGGAGATCAGCAGAGGAAGTTCTTATGCCTTGAGACAATATTGGAACCCAATAGGAAGAAGAGAGACTCCCCTTGTTCTCTGGCAAAAACTCAGCTTATGAAAAGCCAGAAAGACAGGGAGAAGTAAACTCTGTTTACTGTGTCTCTCCAAGCTTCCTTTTCCCCTCTTCTTGCCTTGCTCTGCAAGGATTTGCAAATGGCTAATATAGTATCCAAACCCACACTGTAATTTTCTAATTATCTGAAATAAATCCAACATTTCTGGAGAAATAACTGGCAGTCTACTTGTTTTCAGTTCAGCTCAGTTCAGTTCAGTTGCTCAGTCATGTCCGACTCTTTACGACTCCATGAACCGCAGCACACCAGGCCTCCCTGTCCATTACCAACTCACGGAGTTCACCCAAACCCATGCCCATTGAGTCAGTGATGCCATCCAACCATCTTATCCTCTGTCGTCCCCTTCTCCTCCTGCCCTCAATCTTTCCCAGCAGCAGGGTCTTTTCAAATGAGTCAGCTCTTTGCATTAGGTGGCCAAAGTATTGGACTTTCAGCTTCAACATCAATCCTTCCAATGAACACCCAGGACTGATCTCCTTTAGGATGGATCTCCTTGAAGTCCAAGGGACTCCCAAGAGTCTTCTCCAACACCACAGTTCAAAAGCATCAATTCGTCAGTGCTCAGCTTTCTTTATAGTCCAACTCTCACATCCATATAAGACCACTAAAAAAACCATAGCCTTGACAGATGGACCTTTGTTGATAAACTAATGTCTCTGCTTATTAATGTGCTGTTTAGGTTAGTCATAACTTTCCTTCCAAGGAGTAAGCATCTTTTAATTTCATGGCTGCAATCACCATCTGCAGTGAGTTTGGAGTCCCAAAAATAAAGTCATCCATTATTTCCACTGTTTCCCCATCTATTTGCCATGAAGTGATGGGATCAGATGCCATGATCTTCATTTTCTGAATGTTGAGCTTTAAGCCAACTTTATCCCTCTCCTCTTTCACTTTCATCAAGAGGCTTTTTAGTTCTTCACTTTCTGCCATAAGGGTGGTGTCATCTCCATATCTAAGGTTATTGATATTTCTCCCAGCAATCTTGATTCCAGCTTGTGCTTCTTCCAGCCAGCCTTTCTCATGATGCACTCTGCATAGAAGTTAAATAAGCAGGGTGACAATGACGTACTCCTTTTCCTATTTGGAACCAGTCTGTTGTTCTATGTCCAGTTCTAACTGTTGCTTCTTGACCTGCGTATAGGTTTCTCAATAGGCAGGTCAGGTGGTTTGGTATTCCCATCTCTTTCAGAACTTTCCACAGTTTATTGTGATCCACACAGTCAAAGGCTTTGGCATAGTCAATACAGCAGAATTAGATGTTTTTCTGAAACTCTCTTGCTTTTTCAATGATCCAGTAGATGTTGGCAATTTGGTCTCTGGTTCCTCTGCCTTTTCTAAAACCAGCTTTGAACATCTGGAAGTTCATGGTTCACGTGTTGCTGAAGCCTGGCTTGGAGAATTTTAAGCATCACTTTACTAGCATGTGAGATAGTGCAATTGTGAGGTAGTCTGAGCATTCTTTGGCATTGTCTTTCTTTGGGATTGGAATTAAAACTGACTTTTTCCTGTCCTGTGGCCACTGCTGAGTTTTTAAAATTTGCTGGCATATTGAGTGCAGCACTTTCACAGCATCATCTTTTAGGATTAGAATTAGCTCAACTGGAATTCTGTCATCTCCACCAGCTTTGTTTGTAGTGATGCCTCCTAAGGCCCACTTGATTTCACATTCCAGGATCTGGCTCTAGGTGAGTGATCACACCATCATGATTATCTGGGTCATGAAGATCTTTTTCATAAAGTTCTTCTTGTATTCTTGCCTCCTCTTTTTAATATCTCTTGATTTTCTTACTTCTATAACACTTCTGTCCTTTATTGTGCCCATCTTTGCATGAAATTTTCCCTTGGTATCTCTAATTTTCTTGAAGAGATCTCTAGTCTCTCCCATTCTATTGCTTTCCTCTATTTCTTTGCATTGATCACTGAGGAAGGCTTTCTTATCGCTCCTTGATGTTCTTTGGAACTCTGCATTCATCTTCTCCTTTACTTTTCGCCTCTCTTCTTTTCACAGCTATTTATAAGGCCTCCTCAGACAACCATGTTAAAATTGCCTAGATCCAAAAATTGCCTAGATCCTTGCAACTCAAAGAGCAGTCCATGAACCAGCAGCGTCAACAATAATTGAGAGCATTCTTAGGATCCATCGCAGACAGGCTGAGTCATAATCTGCAATTTAAAAAGACTTTTGACAGCCTGGGTAGGAGGGGAGTTTGAGGGAGAATGGATACATATGTATGTATGGTTGAGTCTCTTTGCTTGTCCTCCTGAAACTATCACAACATTGTTAAATGGCTATATTCTAATAAAAAAAAAAAACTAAAAGTTAAAATAAATAAAAAATGCCTGAGTGATTTATATATACCTATATTAAAGCTTACAGATATTGGCCTTGATATTGTGAAATAACTTAGGAATGCATATTCTTAATCCATCCCCTGGGAATTAATCGTAATCAGATACACATAGGAGGTCTAGACCAATCAGGCCTGGTGGTGTTTTAGAATGTTATCCCCCCTTCTCCTATCCTTAGATTCTCCTATTCACAAATTTCCCCAAGCACAGACTTATTTACTGATCCCTACAAACAATGGCCAGTATATCTGGAGAAGTAAGTCACTTTCAGGATTTACGTCTTTATAAAAATATAGATCTCAAATAAGGGCTATTGACTGTTTTATTTTATATTCTTCTTACAAAGGAAGGCTAGCCACCCTGGTTGCTTCCTTACAACTACTCAAAAAGTCATTTAAAAGTCTGAGTGGAAGCACTGGGGGTAGACCAGAGCATAAGAAAACCAGGGTGTATTTTCAATGCTTAAGAGACATAAAAATACAGATTCCAATGCTCCAAATGCCCAAAGGCTGATTTTTCCAGGAATATTATTTTTCAAATGGATTATTCTTTGTTCATTTATAGATAAATTCACTATACCTGGCTTTATTTAAACCTGTGATTTTGTCTGTCTAGGAACTGACTGTATAGACTGGTCAACAAGTACTCTTCTGCATTCTTTGTTATCAGAAACTTACCTCACAGTATTTTGGACTAATGTGAGGTCCATGAATCACCTGCATGATGAACCTGGTATGCTTGTCAAATTTCCGTTTCCTTGGCCACTCCTAAACAACGAGGATCACTGGATGGACTTGGTATTGCTTCTGTTTGCCCAGGAACATCTAATACACAGTCAAGTCTGGAAACCACTTCTCTAGAGCATTAGTTCTTAACTCCAGTTGCATATTAGAACCACCTGAGGACATTTCAAGTCTACTCTACTATACTCCAAGCCCAGTGCTTCTGATTTATCTGATCTGTGGAGTTGAGATGGGCAGCCATCAGTATTAAATGTCCTACAGTGATTCTAACCAGTTTTCCTGCTAATATAGCCCACAACTAACTGGTGACCACAAAATGAGGTGCCAAAGAATTAATGGTTTTGAATTGTTGCAGAAGACTCTTGAGAGTCCTTGGACAGCAAAGAGATCAAACCAGTCAATCCTAAAGGAAATCAACACTGAATATTCATTGGAAGTACTGATGCAGAAGCTCCAATACTTTGGCCACCTGATGCAAAGAGCCAACTCAATGGAAAAGTCCCTGATGCTAGGACAGAGGGTGGTAGAGGATGAGATGGTCAGATAGCATCACTGACTCAGTGGACATGAATCTGAGTAAACTCCAGGAGATGGTGAAGGACAGGAAAGGCTGGCATACTGCAGTCCATGGGGTCACAAAAGTTGGACATGACTTAGCAACAATGAACACATGAAAATAATTAGATCAATATTGGTGCTTTGCCATCCTGAGTGGGCACTTTCTATACCTTAAACCCCTTTCTGATGTTCACCTAATGCTTCCCTCTCTGCTCATCAAAAGTCAAGTAGATTCTATCATTATAACTGCAGATCAGTGAAGAAGTGTCCATCTTCAAAATCAAAAGAGAACAATTTACAGATATACTCTCACATATCTCGCATTTGGATTCATTATCCTTAGCCACAGTTCTTTGCTTTCACAGGATGGCTACTGTATTTCATTTTGGAGAAATGGAGCATATTTCAAGCAGAGGAAATGGTGCAGTAAGTGTAGTCTTCACTAAAATGTCATAAGTGACTTCTTTTAATTCATGAAGCAGGTCATGAGTGATAGTAAGAAGACGAGAGATTCTTATTCTATTTCTCTTCCAAGCCATTTTAGCAATATTGTCATGTAGCTTCTATGTCAAAAGAAAACAGGCAAAATTATCATCATTATAACAGGTGCAGTTCAATGGATAGTTATACTAAAAAGTTGTGCCTAAATCACAAATATTATAAAAAAAGTAAGGACCCTACCAGAGACAGATGTAAGAAGGATCTCTGTAGTTTATCCTTTTGTAAAGTAAAAAAAGAAATTGCTTTTTTTAAAAGTACACATTTTTGGATAGGGTAATAGTTTACAAAGTAAGATGTGCGTTTATGTAGACACAATAATTTTATATAGTTGATTAGACAAAAGAGAGCTTAGAAATACTCTAGCACTAATTTACTTGTTTACATGTGAGAAAAAGACAAATACCATTAGAGATTATGTGACATTTTTAATACTGTACTTAAAAGCAGCAAGAAGTGTCCTGACTTCTTGCCTGTGTTCTTCCCACTCCAACATCTTCTTTGTCTTTGAAATGATAAATGAAATTAAATATAAGAATCTGACATTTAAATTCATACCATGAAATCAGGTGTTTTAAAGGCATGATTGATTCCTAAGGTTCAAAAGATCACTAATGCATGAGCATTTAAATATCTAAATTGGATGTAATAATACATTTTATAGAAGATTTAAAATGGTCTGGGCTTTTAATGTTAATAGTTTTCAAACATATCCTAATAGGTAGGCCAATTAACACAGAATGAATACTTAGGGCCATCATTTAAATAATGTGAAAGTTAAATGTGCTTCTTATCTTTTTTCCCTTTTATTCTGAGACACTAAGTGTTGGTTTGCATCTGGTAAGCTTTACTATTCACATGTGGCTTTTGTTGTGCAGTTTGTAAATAAAGCCGGACTAGAAGTCAATTCAAATTAAAAAATAAAATCCGAGGCCAATAGTCTCCTAAAAGACTGGTTAGATGGCAGGTGGGTAGAGTGATACTTGGCAAATTACCTACTCCATTGTCTCCTCATTCTCTGATTTATAAAAGGGGACTTACAAATATTCCTTTATTAAAAGATAATTTGTGTAAAGATTCAGTATTTACGTTTGAAAGAGCCCTTTCATATTGTCAAGCACAACTTTAGTAGCTAATTATTTTTGAGACGTTTTTTGAAGAAAATAAAAGAAAGGCCAGAGTTTTGAGTAGTCTGAGTGGAGTAGGATTTAAAAGTTGGTGCAGAATAATTATATTAGAATAAGTTTTTTGTATTCCATATAAAATTTTGAGCATCCCAGATGGTGATAGTGGAATAATCATTTAAATAAGTAAAACCTTGTTTGAAATAAACATAATCTGTTTAAGGAAAGGTGAAGTGTTTTCTCAAGGAAGTTAGGTGCAATAAACTGAATAAGAGAACTGAAAGTCTGATTCAGAATACTTACTAGCTGTGAAAGCTTGGGGAATACTATAGATGAACATGAACCAAATGTCATAAAAGGAGTGTGAAGTAAAAGTCGCTCCATCGTGTTCAACTCTTTGTGACCCCCTGGACTGTAGCCCACCAGGCTCCTCTGTCCAGGGAATTCTCCAGGCAAGAATACTGGAATGGGTAGCCATTCCCTTCTCCAGGGAATATTCCTGACCCAGGGATCAAACCCAGGTTTCCTACACAAGACTCAAAAAGAAGGCCACTGCCTTCCAGAGCCAATTAACTATCCACTGAAAAGAAATAAAGATGATTATCTCACTGATCTTAGTACTAACTGCACATTGCAGATTTGGCATTTTCCCTCATAATTTTGAGAGGCACATTTAGCTAGTGAGTAAACCTAGCTAGCTGCCTGTCCAGTAAGTGAAATGCCACATAGCTTTTTTGTTCTATATGCATTATTTCATATGCTATAATGCTTAGGTTTTGATTTTGAAACAAAGACAAATTTAAAAATATTTATTAATTTTTTAAATGAACACTCAAAAGAAATCACAATCAGCTTTGACGCTGAGAGTAAACATAAGCCAAGAATTCCAAGAAACTCTTAGGGGGTGAGTCAAGGGCTAGAGAGCCTCACTGGGGCAGACAGGATGCAGGATGTGGCAGTAAATGGAGAGGCATGCACCAAGTGCCCGCTGGACTCGGACTGGTGGGCCTCCTTCTTATACGTGGTCATGGTGTTGCACAGGTGGATGGCAATACACAAAGGCAGCAACATATCTTCAAATAATTCAGATCATTATTCTTCTTGGTGCCAAACTTAATCAGATAACCTGAGCTTTGTTTTTAAAGAGACAAAATATTTGTTAGCTATAGGATATTAACAAGAAAAACAATGCAACTGTAGCCAGAAGTGCCTCTGATAACTTGACTTTCAAATGTATTATGCTAATACTGCCAAGCAGATGTTACAGCTCTGTGACCATTTTATGGGGTTGGCCAAAAAGTGTGTTCGAGTTTTTCCTGTAAGATGTCATGGAAAACCATGAAGGGCCTTTGGGCCAATCCAATATATAAGCTCTTGGAGGAAAATTCGAGAATTTTTTTCTTTATGTGTGAGGATGCTTTTAAATCATTTAAACCTAAGATAGTCATGATGAAGAGAGAAAATCCATTCTAATGGATTTTCTAATATCACTCTTAAGTGATATTTCTATTGGCAATGGCTGTTTGGGGGTATCTGTTAGAGAGATTTTCTCACTACTAAGTTAAACCAATGATGATTCTTTCTTATCCAACAATGAGTTGGATATGATTTGTAATCTCTGAAAACCTTCAGAGGCTGTGATATGAAGGTTTGAACATTTCATAAATAATGGCACACATTTGGTAAAATCAATTCTCAGTTTAGTGTCTAAGATGGAAAGTATAGCTCTGGGCACATCTAATGACCCTCCCACCATAGACAAGGATGAGTACTCTGTGTGAAGGATATAATAGGATAAAAGGATTCAGATTCTTGAATCTTTTGATTATGATCCATTTCATAGATAATAAGTCTTTAGCTGCTTCGCTGATTCTTCAACAAAGTGTCAGGTTTTCTCAGGTAGCTGATGGTGTAAAATCATCCATGCCCTGTGACTTAACAAAAGCCAGTTAATTTTTTCCATATAACATTGATTTCATAGTAATGGAAATACCTTACCTTCTTTATGTGCTGTGCATTACTCAATTGGTTACTGCATGATTAGATGTATGATAATTAGTTAAAGTGAAAAATTTTCAAATTTCAAAGGACAATTTTCAAATTTGCTGCATTGTCATCTTGAAATGCTATTGACAGTAAAATAGCAACCAAGGCGGAAAAGATATGAAATAAGAAAATTACCATTTGGCAACAACCACAATAATAATTGTTTAGACAAGAGGTACTGCTGCTGCTAAGCCACTTCAGTCATGTCTGACTCTGTGCGACCCCATAGATGGCAGCCCACCAGGCTCCCCCATCCCTGGGATTCTCCAGGCAAGAACACTGGAGTAGGTTGCCATTTCCTTCTCCAATGCAGGAAAGTGAAAAGTGAAAGTGAAGTCCTTCAGTTGTGTCCGACTCTTAGCGACCCCATGGACTGCAGCCCACCAGGCTCCTCCGTCCATGGGATTTTCCAGGCAAGAGTACTGGAGTGGGATGCCATTGCCCTCTCCTGATAGTTACAAAATTGAGAGAATTATAAGAAACAGAGTATCATTGGTACCTCCCATAAGATACTAATTAATTATAAGCACAATAACAGAATCTTTGCCATGTAAAAACCTGGCAGATACCACCGTAGCCAGGTGATCATAACTAACTTTACCAATAATGGGATAACTTTGCCTCCTACTGAATGATTAATCAAAAGTACAACATTTCTTTTCTGGCGTTCCTTCCCAAAATGTGTAACTTGAATTTAAATTTGAGGATACCTCAGACAAAATTTTATAAATAAAGAGATTGCATTGTTCAAAAATGTCAAGGATACAATAGAAAGACTAAAGAACTGTTCCAGATTAAAGAAGACTAATGAGGAATGACAATTAAATGCAACATGTGGTCCTGGCTTGGATTTTAGACCTGAAATTTGTTTCCTTTGCCATAAAGAACATTAGTGGGACTTTAGAATTTGAATAAGGAATGTAAATTGGATAACAGTGCTGGTTTAATGCCAGTTTTCTGAATTAACTATGTGTGTGAATTTTGACTCTTAGGAAATATATGCTAAAGTGTTTAGGGGTAAAAGAGTGTCATATGTACAACACTTACTGTTAAATGATTTAGATACTATAAAGGATGTATGGACAGAGAAATAAGGGGAATGACAATACAAATGCCCACATATCAGAAAGGAAGGGTTTAGGACAACGGTACTCAGCACTAGGGCACTGAGGAGGCGTAGACATAGGGCCAGCATACAGTTTGTGGGAGATTTCCATAGGGATCCTGTCTGACCTTCTACTCAAAGTATGCTCCACGAGAACTATGGACATTAGCTGGAAAATCATTAGACACGCAGAACTTTTGGTTCTACCAAAGATCTAATGTTCAAAAACTTGCATCTTAATAAGGTCAGCAGGTGATTGGTATGTTATGAACTTCTGAGAAGCACTGCTCTGTAACCTTCACACCAGGTATAATGTGGCTTGAGGCATAGGAATGAGGTGGGAAAAACTGGAGTCTTACTATGCTTAGAGATGCCTTCCTTGGAATATGTCTGGAATGTGAGTTATTGTTACTGTTATCCAAGTATATGCTAAAACTCAAAGGACCTAAAAATCATTGTCAGAATTTTTATGCTTTTCTTATCTTGAACTAGAATTTTCAGAAAGTTATGATCAGTATTATTTTAAATGAAATAGCATGGAATGAAGTAGAAAATATGAAAATTCATTACACATGGTTAGTAAATCCTGTGTCACCCTGAAGACATGGAATGGCCCCCAAGTTTGGTTCAGATGTAGTGATCGATGATGCCACACATGCCAGGAAAAGTATGAAAAAATATATTACCCATATAATAGGCTTTCTGGGGAGGGTAGAGCAATTTTAAGTAGGCAAAAAAAAAAAAAATGACTTCAGAGAGTTATATAAGGGGAGTAGCGTGGGATTCTCATGGTGTTAAGGAATGGAGATGTGGCAAAAATTCCCATAAGCAAACTGGACCTTGAGTGGCTTGAAATCCCACATCTCTCTTAGCTCCAAAGGAGGGAACTTATTAATTTACCCAGATATGAGGTAAGAGAAAAGGGGAGTATGTGGAGTATGGAGGCTGTCAGTAGCCAAATATGAAAAGCTGAGTCACACTCTTCATCACAGAAAGCATCACACACATCATACCAAGTTTTCTCAGTAGTATGTGTGCACATGTTTATGCACTGGATTCTGAAAGACATACTCTTTTGGTTTGTGGTTAGAAAAGTTTGAAAGTCAGAAACCTCAGAGTTAACGAACAGGTTACATTAAATTACTGCTTAACTTAAAAAACACAGATTCATAGTGGTTTGTTTTTTTCTTTCCAGAGATCATGACCAGATTAAGTGCAGAAATGAATTTTAATGGTCTCACTCAGGTTCTTACTGTCTCCCTTTTCTTTTATTCCAGGGAATTTAAGGACTGGGAAATTTAAAATCCATATATTAACACCCATTTGGTTCATGTGGACTGTATTGCCAAAGTTATTTCATTTAATTTAAACTTGACAATTAGACCCTGTGGTCCAGTCCCAACACAGAACAATGTGATGGTATAAATACTTGAATCCCACATATATTAATCTTTCTTGATACTTCCTTCTTATCTATTTTTTAACACAATTTGGGACAGATTTTTTGAATTTTTAGAATCCACAAAAACAGAAATTCAAAATTAACTTTTCTTTCTACCCAGCAGTTCTTACTATTATCTGGTTTAACCAGATAGGTGTAAGTTTTCTATAATATATTTTATTATCAAGCAGAATTTAATTAAAAATATGTTATTTCAATGAGCTTACAATATATTTAGCACCTGTTTTGCCTCATATCTCCTCCTGCTAACCCCTCTCCCAACACTAACCTTGATTATAACATTTCAGGACATTCCTGTATTAGTGTATATTGGCTTTTATCTAACATTTTAATTATTTCCTTTTTCTTGGAGTTATACGTATCAGTTATGGTCACAGGACTAGGATTTTCAGAGATATAACTTTCTGACATAATAAGTATTTAGTTTACTTATTCTTGAGCTAAGTGTACTTTCACTGCTAAGTCGCTTCAGTCATGTCTGACTCTGTGCGACCCCATAGACGGCAGCCCACCAGGCTCCCCCATCCCGGGATTCTCCAGGCAAGAACACTGGAGTGGGTTGCCATTTCCTTCTCCAATGCATGAAAGAGAAAAGTGAAAGTGAAGTCGCTCAGTCGTGTCCGACTCTTAGCTACCCCATGGACTGCAGCCTTCCAGGCTCCTCCATCCATGGGATTTTCCAGGCAAGAGTACTGGAGTGGGGTGCCATTGCTTTGTCCAAAGTGTACTTTTAAATGTAGATAATTTGGCAGTGAGATGATGCCAATCACACAGACTGGACATACACATACATATACACACGCTCATTTACACACACAGAGCCTGATGGACAAATGGAAAATGTTGATTAAAATGATATCACTTTTCAGTGTTACTTGGACTGTGATCTCACTGTATAATAAGCTTCCATTTTCAAAAAGTCTGCAATGTGAGGTGATTTGGACTTTGCATTTTAGATTAGAACATAGCTGACTATACAGTTTTCTGACTTAAAAAGCACAATTGCACAATTACCACTCTTTAAAAGGACAGCAGAAGTCACTAGCAATCCTGATGTGTGAGGGTCTCGTGATGTTGCTCATCTAGAAGCAGTCTCAGCCTGTGAGTTGGAAGCTGTGTGAAGAGAAACGAAGAGTAAAGACATTTCTGCTTTGTGTTTTTCTCCCTAGGTACTGCTAGAGACTTTTATCCATAAATTTTGAGCATTTTTCTTTTTTTGGTTGTTCTACTGCCACTTCTACTTTTAAAAATTATTTTTTAACTACTTTAGTCTTCTTGCTTCTTTTTATTTTAACTTACTCTCTCAAATGCTATAAAATTCAAAGACATAGATGGGTTTGTGGAAGAATGTTGATTAGATAAGAGGAAATACTGGTAGGGTTTTTTTCTCCTCCTGAAAGTTTGCTCTGTTACCTCATTTTTAAAAATGCCTAAGGTTTGTCTGAACTTACATTTGGAAAAGACTCAGAGGAAGTGCTTAGTTTTGCTCCCAGCAGAGCAATAAAGATAACTAGCTGTGGTAGTCTAAATGCCATATGGTCTATGACTTTAAATTAGAGTACAAACACCTTTGGAGAAAACCTTACTGACAAAAAGGGAGAGGTATCATCTATTACTATTGGGTTTTCCTTAATAAGAAGCTCTATCACATGGCATTCCAAAGTACTCTGTGCCTCATATTCCAGAAGGGACATACTTCGTTAAAATACCTTGGCTCATTTTCAAGTCTCATTTTTATTAACTTTTTTTGCTATATCACCAGGGTTTGTTATTGTATAGTTGAGCTAAAAAATTGATTTCCAGAATGTTTGAGAAACACATGCTTATTAATAGTATGGATTAATCATATAATAATGTATGTGAAACTAATTAGTCAACAGTTGCTGTTTGAGGTAATTTGCCATTTTAAATTGTAAGTTTCAAAGGTCAAGGGCAAAACAACAAATGATGAAAACTGAAGTTTAATTGGTAATTTAGGTATGAAGTTATACATTACATAAAAATAAAAATCTATTAATGTATTATCTACACATTAGATATCTATCTATATTTCTACCTAAATCACCAATTAAAATAACCATTAAAGTATTCCATGGGTGACTTTCTTCTTTTTTGACATAATTAAGATTAAATTTTTTATGACAATACTAAACAAAGTACCTCATATGCTGTCTTTCAGCACATATGTTAGGCCTAATCTGAAAACTGAGGGTTGCAAAGAAATTGTGAAATGCCTTACTAATCTTGTGAAAATGTAACTGTTTTCATAGGCAAATATCTATATTTAGATCTATATATATGAATACACCTCTTTCTATTAATACTAGCCCACTTTGGCTCCTCATCCTCAATATTTTAATGCCTAACTATAATCAAAATATGTTTGCTAATCCATTCTAGCAATTCCAATAAGCAACTCTTATCATTTAGCTCCTGTTTCAGAAAGCTCATTTAAAAATAATAATCATGATATTTACTAGTCTCTCAATTATGTTGACTGTATTTCCATTCACTGTTATCTTTCAAAGGCCATCCAACTTAGCACCTAGATTACCTCAGTATGTCTCTTCATCATAAAACAGAAAATTGAAAAAGATTAGACATCATGGGTGTCTCTCACATCACATGGCATCACCGGCTCTATGGACATGATTGTGAGCCAGGTCTGGGAGTTGGTGATGGACAGGGAAGCCTGGCATGCTGTAGTCCACGGGGTCGCAAAGAGTCTAACATGTCTGAGCGACTGAACTGACTGACTGTGGGGTCTCTTTGTGATAGATGCTTTCAAAATACAAAATCAAAACTGGGTTTTGCATACCAAAAGCCATCGTTCATGTCACTGAAATGAAAAAAAAAAAAAAAGGTGGATTTATGAAGAGGATTTTTTTGGAGATAGCCATTGAAACCTGTAGAGTAAGAGTGGAACTTGCTCAAGCCTGGTGTGGAGACTTTTCAACAAACTTCTGAGAAAGTTTAATAACATGACCTACGATATTGAACGGTGGGCTTCTGTCTGGCTTCTACTTGAAAAATACAAGGGTTAAAATGTTTTAGCCGGCATCTGATAGAGGAGTTGAACAAGAGGTGTATTCATTTTCAGAGTTCATTGGAGCAAAAAGTATGTGAATGTTTCCCAGAATGAGTGGTGGGCTACAAGGGGGTGATGGTTGGCCTGGTAGTATTTTAATCTGAAGGGGGTCTCTGTAGAATTGACCAGCAAGAAACAAAATGAGGAGAGGAATAAAAGTGAGAGGAAAATGCTTTGTGGGCAGTGCAGTGGATATTCTCAGTGGGACCTCTAAAAACCATTAAAAAGTGCCCTAAAAGAGTTGGCTTCAAATACCAACAGTGCCCAGAGACTGTAAAGCCATAGAAAAACAGCACCCGTCAAGTAAGAATTTTCCTGTTCCCCCATACTCTCCTGTCTACACTAGACCCAAGAGCCATCAGAATTCTCTTTTTGCAAATAGGCAAATCAAATAGGAAAATAAAAATGAACCACAATACCACCCTGCACTATTTGCTGGCCTCTTGCCTGTAGAATAGCATAACTATGAAGGGGAAGATTTACTTGTATAATATAATCATATAGGTTTAATCATATTGGTCTTACAGTTAGAATTTTTGAATTGAGACATTATTTCCTGATTTGCTAAGCTAAGGCACTTTAGTCGTGTCCGACTCTGTGCGACCCCACAGACGGCAGCCCACCAGGCTCCTCCGTCCCTGGGATTCTCCAGGCAAGAACACTGGAGTGGGTTGCCATTTCCTTCTCCAATGAGTGAAAGTGAAAAGTGGAAGTGAAGTTGCTCAGTCGTGTCTGACCCTCAGCGACCCCACGGATTGCAGCCTTCCAGGCTCCTCCGTCCATGGGATTTCCCAGGCAACAGTACTGGAGTGGGGTGCCATTGCCTTCTCCAATTTCCTGATTTAAAACAGTCATATTATTTTATTACCTAGGAGTATTCAGAAAAGCCAGTGGACTGAGTTTTCATGTACATGCAAGGAAAAAATCTGAAAACTAAATTACTTTTTTCTACTTTTTATTACAGAAAATTTCAAACATATTGATCAGAGTGAACAATGAACTCACATGAGCCTAACACCAATTAGAACAGGCATCAATTTATGCCTGGCCTGTTTCATCTATACCACCAGTTTTGGCTTTATTGAAGCAAATTTCAGATATTGCATCACCTACTGAGTTAATTTAAAAAAGACAAAGGGGACAGAGTTACTTTAAGATTATGTTTTAAGAGTCTTATAAGTCTAATTGTTGTAGAGCAACAGACAAATGAGTGCTTCTGTGTGCCATGTCAGGGATTGCATTGGCCTGGATTTTAAATCATGCTTAAAGACAGCTGGATTTATGAGATTCAAGAAAGTGGGATTGATTTAAAATGACTAGAAACTGTTGTCTCCTAACCCACTTTGGGCTTCTGGGGAGTAATTCATTCTCTGTCTTAGAATTTATTGTGAAACATTTCATTAATACCTGGGGATGTTTTAATACTTTTCAGTTCAGTTCAGTTCACTTGCTCAGTTGTGTCCGACTCTTCATGACCCCATGGACTGCAACACGCCAGGCCTCCCTGTCCATCACCAACTCCCAGAGATTACTCAAACTTATGTCCATTGAGTTGGTGATGCCATACAACCATCTTATCCTCTGCCGTCCCCTTCTTCTCCTGCCTTCAATCTTTCCCAGCATCAGGGTCTTTCCAAATGAGTCAGTTCTTCACATCAGGTGGCCGAAGTATCGGAGTTTCAGCTTCAACATCAGTCCTTCCAATGAATATTTAGGACCGATTTCCTTTGGGATAGACTGGTTGGATCTCTTGCTGTCCACAGGAATCTCAAGGGTCTTCTCCAACACCACAGTTCAAAGCATCAATTCTTTGGTGATAAGCTTTCTTTATAGTCCAACTCTCACATCCATACATGACTACTGGAAAAACCATAGCCTTGACTAGATGAACTTTGGTTGACAAAGTAATGTCTCTGCTTTTTAATATGCTGTCTATGTAGGTCATAACTTTTCTCCCAAGGAACAAGAGTCTTTTAATTTCATGGCTGTAGTCACCATCTGCAGTAATTTTGGAGCCCCTCAAAATAAAGTCTGACACTGTTTCCACTGTTTCCCCATCTATTTGCCATGAAGTGAAAGGACCTTATGCCATGATCTTAGCTTTCTGAGTGTTGAGATTTAATCACCTTTTTCACTCTCCTCTTTTACTTTCATCTAATAGCTCTTTAGTTCTTCTATGCTTTCTGGCATAAGGGTGGTGTCATCTGCATATCTGAGGTTATTGATATTTCTACAGGGAATCTTGATTCCAGCTTGTGCTTCCTCCAGCCCAGCGTTTCTCATGATGTACTCTGCATACAAGTTAAATAAGCAGGGTGACAATATACAACCTTGACGTACTCCTTTTCCTATTTGGAAACTGTCTGTGGTTCCATGTCCATTAATACCTTTATAAGGCAAAATAGTAAAATAATCCAAGTAATTGAATTATCAATATTAGGGAAACACTCTGTGCACTCCTCCCTGACCCTGGTCCATTTTTCCTCCTCCCTGTGAAAACCATGATCCACACTTTTGTATTTATTATAGACTTTTTTCAAAAGAATTATTTGACAGGTATATATTCTCAAAACATACATTATTTAGTTTTGCATTTTGGGGGCTTTATGTGAAAAGTATCATTGATGATAAAGATTTTAATTGTTCTTAGTTTTTTGGACATGAACAATGCTGCTATGAAAATTCCTTTATATGACTCCTTGGACATTTGGGATAGAATTTCTCTAGGCTATATGCCTAGGAATGGACTGCTGGGCCATAAGACTCACATCATCAACTGGTTGAATTGAGGTTTATCTATAATGTAGTTTCCCAATTTACATTCCTGCCAACTCTGTGTGATAGTTCTCAATGCACCACATCAAAAATAACCCTTAAAATAGGCAAAAAAAAATTCTGTCAATCTGATTCATGTGAAATTTTACTTAAGTATTGTTTTTATTTTCAATTTCCACAAACTTTCCCATGAACTTTACCATACTTTCGTGTATGTTATGTGTGGCTCTCTCACTTAAATGGCATTGATTTTCACCCAATTTTTAATTTGGTTAATTTCACACCCTAATTTGTAACAGTAAATGATACATTCTGGTACAATGCCCTTATCAGTATTGTATGTTAAAAGACATATGTTAAATGTGCAGCTTTTAATTTAAAATTTTTCTCTTTGATTAATGAAAGCTTTAAGTATGTAATTATTTTTTATCATAAGCTATACTTTTTATATCTTGTTTAATATGTTATTACCTTAATTTTATGACATATTCTCCTACATTTACTTTTACATTACATTAGCCTTAAAAGTTTTTCACATTTTCAAATTTTCATTGCTGTTGCTGTTGCTGTTGCTAAGTCGCTTCAGTCATGTCCGAATCTGTGCGACCCCATAGACGGCAGCCCGCCAGGCTCCCCCATCCCTGGGATTCTCCAGGCAAGAACACTGGAGTGGGTTGCCATTTCCTTCTCCAATGCATGAAAGTGAAAAGTGAAAATGAAGTCGCTCAGTCGTGTCCGACTTTTAGCGACCCCATGGACTGCAGCCCACCAGGCTCCTCCATCCATGGGATTTTCCAGGCAAGAGTACTGGAGTGGGGTGCCATTGTCTTCTCTGCTATCTGGATTTAATTTTTCTGTACAACCTATGGGCTGCCCTGGTAGCTCAGCTGGTAAAGAATCAGCCTACAATGTAGGAGACCCCCGTTAAATTCCTGAGTCAGGAAGATCTGAAGGAGAAGGGATAAGCTACCCACTCCAGTATTCTTGAGCTTCCCTGGTGGCTCAGCTGGTAAAAAATCTGCCTGCAATATGAGATACTTGGGTTTAATCCGTGGCATTGAGGAAATTCCCTGGAAAAAGGAACGGGTACCCACTCCAGTTTTGTCTAAAGTGGGATCCAAAATTATCTTTTGCTAAATATGCAATCATCCTTCAATAAATGGTCCATTCTTTCTCCAGCTGATCTTCAGAAGCAAATCAGATTGATACCAAGATTTGCAATACTAAGAATCTGCTTCTGGGATCTTAATATTTGATCATTGGCTATTTCACTATCCATATAAAAATACTATGGTTTAGCTATAATTCCAATTTTACAATAATTTTGGTAGGGCTACTTATATCCTTTTATCGTGTTAAAATAATTTCTTGAAATTTTAGACTTTATAATTATGTTATATTGGTTTTTCATGGGAAAAGAAATGTGTGTATACCTTAATGTTGGGAAAATGTCAGTTTCATAAAATTGTGTCTTTTTCAGGGATATATTGAGTTGAACCATATGAAATTACTGATATCTGACCAAATCTGACCTAACAAAACAGCAGTATCATATCAGTTCAGTTCAGTTCAGTTCAGTCACTCAGTAGTGTCCGACTCTTTGCGACCCCATGAATTGCAGCACCCCAGGCCTCCCTGTCCATCACCAACTCCCAGAGTTCACTCAACTCATGTCCGTCAAGTCAGTGATGCCATCCAGCCATCTCATCCTCTGTCATCCCCTTTTCTTCCTGCCCCCAATCCCTCCCAGCATCAGAGTCTTTTCCAATGAGTCAACTCTTCGTGTGAGGTAGCCAAAGTATTGGAGTTTCAGCTTTAGCATCAGTCCTTCCCATGAACACCCAGGGCTGATCTCCTGTAGGATGGACTGGTTGGATTTCCTTGCAGTCCAAGGGACTCTCAAGAGTCTTCTCCAATACCACAGTTCAAAAGCATCAATTCTTCGGCGCTCAGCTTTCTTTATAGTCCAACTCTCGCATCCATACATGACTACTGGAAAAACCATAGCCTTGACTAGATGGACCTTTGTTGACAAAGTAATGTCTCTGCTTTTCAATATGCTTTCTAGGTTGATCATAACTTTCCTTCCAAGGAGTAAGCGTCTTTTAATTTCATGGCTCCAATCACCATCTGCAGTGATTTTGGAGCCCAGAAAAATAAAGTCTGACACTGTTTCCACTGTTTCCCCATCTATTTCCCATGACGTGATGCGACCAGATGCCATGATCTTCGTTTTCTGAATGTTGAGCTTTAAGCCAACTTTTTCACTCTCCTCTTTCACCTTCATCAAGAGGTGAAATTTTTAGTTCGTCTTCACTTTCTGTCATAAAGGTGGTGTCATCTGCATATCTGAGGTTATTGATATTTCTCCCAGCAATCTTGATTCCAGCTTGTGCTTCTTCCAGCCCAATGTTTCTCTTGATTTACTCTGCATATAAGTTAAATAAGCAGGGTGACAATATATTGCCTTGATGTACTCCTTTTCCTATTTGGAACCAGTCTGTTGTTCCATGTCCAGTTCTAACTGTTGCTTCCTGACCTGCATATAGGTTTCTCAAGCATATAGTTCAACCTAATAGCTTACCTCTCAATTCATTTGTATTCCTTTAATGCTTTTCATTAAAATTCTATTATTAATATTTTTTCCATGAAT
This sequence comes from Oryx dammah, assembly GCF_014754425.2. Classification (NCBI taxonomy): domain Eukaryota; kingdom Metazoa; phylum Chordata; class Mammalia; order Artiodactyla; family Bovidae; genus Oryx; species Oryx dammah. The sequence continues at coordinate 58,980,287 of NW_024070202.1, read as the reverse complement.
TCGTAAACTTTTTTGTTAAATTTGGTAAGATTTTCATTTTAATCTTTTATTGTGAAATAAATTCATTTTTAAAATTATACTTTTGCTTTGCTAATATAATTTACTTAAACTCATCTTTCATGTATTAATTATATTTCCTTAACTAGACCCTTTATTATGATATTTATATGAACAGTGATCAGCAATGTCTTTGTCTCATTCTTTGGAATTCCCTGATAACTCAGTTGGTAAAGAATCTGCCTGCAGTGTGGGAGACCCTGGTCTAATTTCTGGGTTGGGAAAACCCACTGGAAAAGGGATAGGCTATCCACTCCAGTATGCTGGCCTGGAAAATTCCATGGACTGTATAGTTCATGTGATTGCAAAGAGTCAGACATGATTGAGTGACTTTTACTTTGTCTCATTCAGTTCTTGATTTTGAAGGAAAGGCTTAAAAATTTTCATCCTTAAAATATAATGTTTGGTTGAGGTTTTTGATCAATAACCTTAATAGGCTGAAGAGTTATATTTGTAATCTTAGTTCACAACAAAGGCTTTACTTTATCATGAATGAAGGTTAAAAATTATCAACAGTTTTTTATGCATTTATTGATAGGAACATGTGGATTTTGTCCTTTTAACTAAAAAAGATTATAGTACAGAGTATTATTGATAGCATTTGTGGAGAAATACATATGATTTTCCCAGTATTTTTTACATTAAAAAAATTAGGTAACATGCTTATATAAAAGTGAGTAAATATGTACATATGGTACAGAATAATATTTATAAAATGAACACTTATTTGCTTTATCCACCACAAGAGATATAAAACTATCATTATCCCAAGGGCTACAAAGAAATAAATACTAGGTAAAGTTTTATAAACAAAATAATAATAATAATAATGATTTACCTGAATTTGCTTCTGGAAAGCAAAAAATTCTGACCTCTGACCTGAAGGGAGACACTGTCTCTGTCTCCCCAACTTGTGTGCTCTACAACACTCTTAACAGTTTGGAACATAACAACTTCTGAACAAAGGCCAAAACAAGATGTGCAGCAACATGAGATACTCATGGAAAGTCAAATAGTGGGATTTGGAGTTGTCTGTTTTAGGGATGGGTAGCAAAGAAATAGAGGAAAACAACAGCATAGGAAAGACTAGAGATCTCTTCAAGAAAATTAGAGACACTGAGGGAACATTTCATGCAAAGATGGGCTCGATAAAGGACCGAAATGGTATGGATCTAACAGAAGCAGAAGATAATAAGAAGTGGCAAGAACACACAGAAGAACTGTACAAAAAAGATCTTCACGACTCAGATAATCACAATGGTGTGATCACTCACCTAGAGCCAGACATCCTGGAATGTGAAGTCAAGTGGGCCTTAGAAAGCATCACTATGAACAAAGCTACTGGAGGTGATGGAATTCCAGTTGAGCTGTTTCAAATCCTGAAAGATGATGCTGTGAAAGTGCTGCACTCAATATGCCAGCAAATTGGGAAAACTCAGCAGTGGCCACAGGACTGGAAAAGGTCAGTTTTCATTCCAATCCCAAAGAAAGGCAATGCCAAAAATGCTCAATCCACTGCACAATTGCACTCATCTCACACGCTAGTAAAGTAATGGTCAAAATTCTCCAAGCCAGGCTTCAGCAATACGTGAACTGTGAACTCCCTGATGTTCAAGCTGGTTTTAGAAAAGGCAGAGGAACCAGAGATCAAATTGCCAACATCCGCTGGATCATGGAAAAAACAAGAGAGTTCCAGAAAAACATCTATTTCTGCTTTCTTGACCATGCCAAAGCCTTTGACTGTGTGGATCACAATAAACTGTGGAAAGTTCTGAAAGAGATGGGAATACCAGACCACCCTACCTGCCTCTTGAGAAATCTGTATGCAGGTCAGGAAGCAACAGTTAGAACTGGAGGTGGAACAACAGACTGGTTCCAAATAGGGAAAGGAGTACGTCAAGGCAGTATATTGTCACCCTGCTTATTTAACTTATATGCAGAGCATATCATGAGAAATGCTGGGCTGGAAGAAGCACAAGCTGGAATCAAGATTGCCAGGAGAAATATCGATAACCTCAGATATGCAGATGACACCACCCTTATGGCAGAAAGTGAAGAGGAACTAAAAAGTCTCTTGATGAAGGTGAAAGAGGAGAGTGAAAAAGTTGGCTTAAAGCTCAACATTCAGAAAACGAAGATCATGGCATCTGGTCCCATCACTTCTTGGGAAATAAATGGGGAAACAGTGGAAACAGTGAGAGACTTTATTTTGGGGGGCACCAAAATCACTGCAGATGGTGACTGCAGCCATGAAATTAAAAGACGCTTACTCCTTGGAAGGAAAGTTATGACCAACCTAGATAGCATATTGAAAAGCAGAGACATTACTTTGTCAACAAAGGTCCGTCTAGTCAAAGCTATGGTTTTTCCTGTGGTCATGTATGGATGTGAGAATTGGACTGTGAAGAAAGCTGAGTGCCAAAGAATTGATGCATTTGAACTGTGGTGTTGGAGAAGACTCTTGAGAGTCCCTTGGACTGCAAGGAGATCCAACCAGTCCATTCTGAAGATCAGTCCTGGGTGTTCTTTGGAAGGACTGATGCTTAAGCTGAAACTCCAATACTTCGGCCACCTCATGCGAAGAGTTGACTCATTGGAAAAGACTCAGATGCTGGGAGGGATTGGGGGCAGGAGGAGAAGGGGACGACTGAGGATGAGATGGCTGGATGGCATCACTGACTCAATGGACATGACTTTGAGTGAACTCCTGGAGTTGGTGATGGACAGGGAGGCCTGGCGTGCTGCAATTCATGGGGTTGCAAAGAGTTGGACATGACTGAGTGACTGAACTGAACAGAGATGACCTCTCTCTGCAAAGAAGGGATTTTCATATTTGGAGACCAGAAAGGCAGATGTAACAAAGAACATAAATGCTTGTAATATCCATTCTTTGTCTTTGTCCTCAATTTACCACTAGACATCACTTCTCACACCGCTTGCAACTATGTGAAATTCGGTGACTATTTCTCATCAATAGACCACAGGTGAAATTATATGCTAACAATTACCAAAGTTATTAAGAGGGGATAAACCTGCCACGTGTCTGCTCTTTTTCTTTTGTGTGACAGCAAACATAAAAGAATTAAAGACCTCAGAAAATGACATAATGCTCAACGAGTAGAGTCTAGTAGGCTCCTGACTGAACAGAGCAACGCCTCCTTTCTGACTTTAGTCAGACTATAAAATAAGGGATAATTTTATTTTGTTATGTTAAACCTCTGAGACAGTTGTTACAGCAAATCACCTTCCCTAATTCATACAGAGATCATAGTAATTTATAACAGCATTGTACTGGGTACTTATCATATGACAGACACCATGTATTAGCAAATTTAATTCTCTTACAGCCTATGACAAAGGTTTTATTAACTCCTCTGAGAAATTAACTTTCTTCTTCAAATCTCTCACATGGCTCTTGAGGGCAGGTGTTAGTACTTCAAACTAGTTTTTAAGTGGACCCACAATATGTGCTCTTAACATGTTTTCTATTATGCCCGTAGTTAATTTCTTGTTGTACCAAACAAATAAACAAAAATCATATTCTTAGTCTTGGGTAAATCCATCAACTCAAATTGAAAATCTCAAACTGTAGCTCATTAAAGTTTGGTCTGTAGAGTAAGAATTCATAATTAGAACACAAATGAAGGGAAATGTGGGGCATACTCATGAACTAACAGTTTTATTAATAATGCATATGGCATTGCTGCTTAACATTCATCACTGCTGTAAGTTTACAGAGAACTGAAGCTCTGATCATTTACATGGAAAACTACATCCATCATTTTAACTTCTAATGTCCCCCACACACATATACAAGGGTGTTTATGTGTATATGATACTTTGCTTATACTATTAAAATATTTGCAATTATATTTACAAATTTTTGAAACAATCTTAAGTTTATACAAATCAAAGTTTCAAATGTTTTAAAAGATCTTAATGTATTTTAAAAAGTATAGAATTGATGTGATATCCTATTACCTCCTAATTTCTTTATATTTTTTCTACAAACAAGAATGCTCTTCTGCACAAATTCAGTATAATCATTCCTCTTTCTTTCTCTACTTCAAGCACACACACACACACACACACACACACACACACACCCCTTCTTCCTACATTTCTCGATATCTATATGTTGAAAACTACAAGTTCATACATACCTTCAATCTTAATCCAATACCAGTAATTTATTCTGCTTTTCTCCCTTTCCAAATTTGGCGATGCCTTCTCCTTCAGTGAGAAACCAGAATTCACTATCCCTCACAGCTATACTTTCTGTTGTATCTACTTGCCTTACATGGATGACTTGCTCACCCTGCTCAGGCCCCAGCAGCCTGAGATAGGTTCCCTTCTCACACACTTGGACATTGACTCTTCACACATGACTGCCCTGACCCACTACATGGATGTTCTCCTTATCCTACTCTAGCTCTAACACCCTACTAATCTTACCTTATCCAGACTCTGACACCAAACAAACATGCCTTCCACACCTACTTGGTTACCAATATCCCACTCAGGGCATCTAAAATTCTCACCATAGTACACACTTAAATACAGAAAGTATATCTGTGAAGCATAGTGAAAGTTGATTTTTCACCTAAGGAAAAGGGACTGAAAAAGTTGGAAAGGGAAAAAGTAAAATAGATCCTGTGGTATTGGACTAGATTTGAAGATCCTGGAACAAATTTTTAGTTTTCAATATACAGATATTGAAATGCCTACCTTTCTCTTCCCTGTCTCATGATTTTGAGTCCAAATTGTTCATGAATAGAAGGAAAGATGAAGAGAAGCCAAAATTACAATTTTTAACAGCTGTATTATTTTCTATGTTTGTGCCATGTTTTTTTTTTTAAAAATTTATCCTATTAGTCTTTGATACCTTAAGAGTCTTGAAATTTTTCCTCTAATATGGTAATGAGTTTTGGATCTTTAGCTTATTAGAGAAGGTTGCTAAAACTGAAATTACTAGATTGTAGCATGCCAAATTCTTAAACCTTTATAATATGACAAAGAAAAAAGAAAGCCCTCCCAGGTAGCTCAACTGGTAAAGAATCTGCCTGTAATTTGGGAGACTCAGGTTTGATCCCTCGATCAGGATGATCCTCTGGAGAAGGGCATGGCAACCCACTCCTTTCCTGGAGAATTCCAGGGACAGAGGAGCCTGGCAAGTTACAGTCCATGGGTCACAAAGTGTCAGACATGACTGACTGACTAACACACACACATTCACTGTTATATTCTCCATTTCTTTGCTGTTGTTGTTCAATCACTAATTCACATCTGTCTCTTCATGACTCCATGGATTGCAGCAGGCCAGGCTCCTCTGTCCTCCACTGTCTCCCGGACTGTGCTCAAATTCATGTCCTTTGAGTCAGTGATGCTAACCATCTTATCCTCTGCTGCTCCCTTCTCCTTTTGCCTTCAATCTTTCCCAGCATCAGGATCTTCTCCAGTGAGTCTGCTCTTTGCATCAGGTGGTCAAAGTATTGGGGCTTCAGTTTCAGCAATAATCCTTCCAGGGAACATTCAGGGTTGATTTTCTTTAGGATTGACTGGTTTGATCTTCTTGCAGTCCAAGGGACTCTCGCGAGTCTTCTCCATTTCTTTAATTACCAATAAAATTACATGCTTTTTCTTGTTTATTTCCCATTTTTCCTGTCAATTATTTTTTCATGCTGACACTACTTCTTATAGTACTTTCTTGATGATTCTTGAAAGTCTGTTTATATTCAGCAAAGTAATATGCTGTCATATTTATTGCAAATATGCTTACTAGTTTTTCTTTTTTGCTTTTATGATATATTTCAATGTATTATAATTGAAAACAGTTTTAATATTATTGAGTAGCTTCTTTGGCATATTCACAAAATTTTACCTCAATGGGAATTTAACTGTTTATCTAACACTCCCTTCTAAGGGCTTTTATGGTTTTAACTAACTATATCTGTCAAAGATTTGTTTCGTGTGGTTTCTGGTGAAGATTTGATTTATTTCTTTTCTTAATATAGCACAACCTCCCCTATATTATTAGTTAAACATGTTTCTTTACTTAAATATTACATTATATATATTAATATCCATTTGGAGGCAATTTCTTATATTCTGTCCACTTTTCAAATCTTATGCCAATACTGCAGTGTTTAAATTATCGTATGTTTAAATAGCCAATGGAATGAGAAAATTCCTTTCACACCTCATTAAAAGAGTTCTGGAGTCAAGTCCAATGTGGAGGTGGCGGGGGTGGAGGGAGGTATAAGAGGGAGGGTTTTCTCATGCTAACAAGCAACTCTCAGACACCAATAGTACATGCAAGAATTTAACTCAGTTCAACTCAGTTCTGATACTATCTTCCTCAGAGAGCATCACATTCCACCAGTTAAGGGTTCAGTCTTATAAGACTGCCCCAACACCCATTTCAGATGCTAGTCACAAGCCCATGTTGCTACCTGCAATTCTGACTGGCTATAAATCAAAAGTTCCCACAATCAATCCTTCCTTGGGTTTAACTAATTTTCTGTAATAGCTCACAGAACTCAGAACTTCTTTTCAGTAACTAGATTGCCAGTTTATTATATAAATAAAATCTTAGTTAGGAACAGCCAGAGGGAAGATGCACAGGACAAGGTGGGCGGAAGAGTGAGGAGCTTCCATGCCCTCTCCAGCAGCTAACCCTCTCCCCACACTCTATGTGTTCACCAACTCAGAAGTTCTCCAAACCCCATCATTCTGGGTTTTTATAGAGGCTTCAATACATATGCTCAGTCACTCAGTCATGTCCAACTCTTTACAACCTCCTGAACAGTAGTCTGCCAGGCTCCTTTGTCCATGGAATTTTCCAGGCAGGAATACTGGAGCGGGTTGCCATTTCCTTCCCCAGGGAAGCTTCCTGGCCCAAGGATCAAACTCACAACTCTTGTGTCTCCTGCATGGGCAGGTAGATTCTTTACCATTGCACCACCTGGGAAGCCCTTCAATATAGAGTCATGATCAATTAGTTATTGGCCACTGGCATCTGATTCACCCTCCGGTCCCTTGGCTTCCCTGGAGGTCAGGGGATGGGACTGAAAGTTCCACCCCTTTAATTGCATGGTGGGTTCTTCTAGCAACCAGCCCCATCCTTAGATGGGGTCCAGAAGGGCACTTCATTAACATAACAAAAGACAGATTTGCCACTGTCAACACTTAGGAAATTCCAAGGATTTGGGGGACTGTGAGCCAGGAACTGTGGATGAAGATAAGAGTCATCTGAATGTATATAGTTCTTATAAGTCACAAAATTGCATCATCATATTCAATAATTCCTGAGCTACCATATTGTGAGTCTTCTTCCAAATAGTTTTAGAATCACCTGTCTTGTTTTTTTCCAGAGACTTTAAAGTATGTTTAACATACTGTAGTTTATTACTCATTCAAATCTATGATATGTATTTCCTTTTATTCAGTCTTTTTATTTTTTGAAAATTTTTTTATTTTTAATAATTTAGTTTAGATTTTAATAATAATATTTTTAAATTTTTTCATCTTTTGTTGTTATACCTACTTAGTTGTTTTTTAAGATGATTTCATTTTCATTGTGAATGAATTCACATTTTTAAAATAATTTCACTGTCTTACTTGTATAGGAAAATAATTGATTTTTGTGCATTTATCTTATGCCAAGCTATTTTACTATAGTCCTTTGTACTGGAAATATTATATCATGCTTTTCCTGATATTTTAGGAATAAAATGGTATTGCCTGAAAATCTCCCATGTGTCTCCTCCCAAATAAAATACTACATTAAAATAAATATATCAGTATATTATGACAGCTAAACTTTCCTAGCCACATTCTCCTCTGGGATGACAATATATTTTAGTGATGTCTTGTTGGATAATATACTGTTGGAAATTGTAGCTACTACAAAACCCACATCAATAAAAGGAAATATAAGTGGCTATTTGAATATAATATATTTTTGCTAACACAAATAATACTATAAAACAAAGAATGTTGCTCATCATCTGGTTCTACAAGGATTACATTATTAGCCTACAGGTGCTGACCAACAGTATATCCCAAAAGGAATTCAGACGGAAAAACAGCATGAGGCACTCTGAGCTTTGCAAAAGGAGACCTGCTAGATAGTTAGATAAGTCTAAAGAATTTTAATGAGTCCAGATTCTTGAATCTTCCTATACGCATAAAAGCTCTAACAGCATTAATTGAGATAGCTGTTCCTTGTAATTAGCAGTGACCTTTTACAGAGAAGTATGCTTGACTATGGGCTTCCCAGGTGGTGCTAGTGGTAAAGAAGTGAAGTGAAGTGAAGTCGCTCAGTCATGTCTGACTCTTTGCGACCCCATGGACTGTAGCCTACCGGGCTCCCCCATCCATGGGATTCTCCAGGCAAGAGTACTGGAGTGGGTTGCCATTTCCTTCTCCAGAGGATCTTCCCGACCCAGGGCTCGAACCCGGGTAGTCCTGCAGGGTAGGCAGACGCTTTACTGTTTGCTAATTTAGGAAACATAAGTGACCTGGGTTCAACCCCTGGGACAGGAAAATACCCTGGAGGAGGGCATGGAAACCCACTCCAGTACTCTTGCCTGGAGAATGCTATGGACATTGGAGCCTGTCAGGCTATGGTCTATAGGGTCACAAAAAGTTGGATAGGACTAAAGCAGCTTAGCACATGCACACATGCTTGACTGCATGTATTCCCTAGGAAAAATCATGTATAAACTGGCTTCTCCCTCTGCTTCCCAGGAACAGTTCTCTCAGAGCGATTTCACTGAAAGTCTGCTTCCCAAGCTATAGTCTTCAGTAAGACCCTGAATAAAACTCAACTCACAGTTCTTATAGGGTGCATTTTTCTTTCAGTTAACAACGCACAGCCACAGTATCACATAAATGTTTTAGCTTAATATGTATTTTTTTCTGATTTTATTTTTCCTTCTTTTTATATAGATCATTCTTGAATCTGATTTCTAATGGTAGTGAATTGCATTTCAAAGACAGTCTGTATTATATTGCTACACAATTATCATAAAATAGTAAATGCTTTCAGTTCAGTTCAGTTCAGTCACTCAGTCGTGTCCGACTCTTTGCGACCCCATGAATCGCAGCTTACCAGGCCTCCCTGTCCATCACCAGCTCCCGGAGTTCACTCAGACTCACGTCCATCGAGTCAGTGATGCCATCCAGCCCTCTCATCCTGGGTCGTCCCCTTTTCCTCCTGCCCCCAATCCCTCCCAGCATCAAAGTCTTTTCCAATGAGTCAACTCTTCGCATGAAGTGGCCAAAGTACTGGAGCTTTAACATCAGTCCTTCCAAAGAAATCCCAGGGCTGATCTCCTTCAGAATGGACTGGTTGGATCTCCTTGCAGTCAAAGGGACTCTCAAGAGTCTTCTCCAACACCACAGTTCAAAAGCATCAATTCTTTGGTAAATGCTTTAGGAAACCCCAATCTTTAACTTCAGGAAAAGAACACGCATATAGAAGAGGAATCTCTAAAGCTGACCTTTAACAGAGAATTTTATGAAGATGTCTAATATTCAAAACTGGAAAAAAAAAAATCCAGACATTATGTTGAAGATCAGTCAATATAGGCTAAAGCTGTATTTACCATTAAGTGAAGTTCATTAAGGATACAACCTTCTTTCCTGTAATTCTACTGACTTTAATTTGTTTGTCTCACTACCCTGTGCCAGGCCAAAAATAGTAGGTGGTGAGGAACCACCCAAGAACTACTGGAACTTTTCTAATTTGAAGAAAACACATCTTAGAATAATTTTTCTTTTTAAATAATGTGCTATCATAAGGAACTGGTTTTGTTTACTCTTGTCTAAATATTCCAAGCCTCAGAACCTGGTAGGTCTTTGAATTCCATGATAACTATTAACTTACCTTGGAAACATAGTCTATGAATATCTGAGTATTTATGCCAGCTCAGCATAGGAAATCCTAATGGATTCATTGGCATTTTCTTGAAGATAAATGTTTACATCTATCTATTCTGTTTTTATTCAGTAAACTGTTAATTACTCCATATTTTACTTCCTCAGACATGTAGAGAAACTCACTAATTATCTCGGAACATTAGGCTGGGTGGACAACCTGGTGAGAACTTCTGTGGGGAGAATCATTTTTCAACATGTTTCCAAGGATGTGGGAAGGGCTTGGATTGTAATGTACCTGTTTAATAGCTACCTGGAGTAAGCTGATACACAGCACTCATTCTGCAGATATTATTCTCTTCACCTTCAGCAAGATGTTAAATGTTTTAAATAGCTGTTCTGTACTGTTTTATTGGTGTTAACAGAACTCTTATGGTTGTTACTGACCATTTTTATAGTCCTTTGCTGCTTCATTTCCACAGCAGGCAAGTCTGGCTACCAAAAATGTCATTGATCATAGTTTTAAGCATCATCCATAGATGATAAAATTGGTGATATCACTGAATGACAGATTCAAAAGTATCATAAAAACTCTTTCAAACAGATGGCAAATATACCACTGTTTACATATTTTAAATGGATGCTACAGATGGTAAGAAATTATTCCACCATGTTTAATAGGAAAATTCCACAGCATTTCTACAAAGGCACTTTTCTTTTTACTGCAAGGAAATATATTCGGTAATTTAGCTACCAACCACTCTTTTACCTTCCAAATTGTATATTGGAAGCATATGGGAAAGATGGTTGGAAAGCCTGTATTCATTTCTTCTTTATGTAGCCTTAAATTTATTGAACAATAAAAATGAATAGGATTGAGAAAGGTGTATGGATGTGTTCATTAGTTAGTAAAAATTGATAATTCTTAAAAGCATTCTCAAATAATTTACTTGTTGAATTACAACTAGTTTCATGATTAAAAATTTTTGGCTATAAAGAAAACAGTAAATTGTCACCTGTTAACAGTTTTAAAATATTTTTTAATGTATGAATAATCCATTTGTATTGTATACTAATTGTATGATTATTCTGTGAAATGGTGGTGTAATTTGTTATGGTATATTTGCTTTGAGCAACAGGAATAATTCAGCAAATTAAGTAAAGATTTGAAAATAAGAGTTTAAATTTTGTATTGGATTATAAATGTGATTATAGAGTAGCTGAGTATCAGATTATTATTGCACTTTACCTAAACAAACGTTCATTTCTTAAAATATTTCATTCTGTTCTCTCAATATTGTACACCTATTCCTTGGATCTTGGTGAGGAAATTAGTCCCTCTATAAGCAAACTTACTTCATATTACATATTCTGAAACACAAAAAATTCATTCTAAATCAGGACCCTTCATAGAACCTCCATATCATTCTCACCTTCTTTTTATTTGAACAATTACTATAACTAGCTTCTTTTCAAAATATATTTATTTTCACTTTTAAAATGTAAATTTGATCTATTCAAACATATAGATGATCAGATTTTCCCCTTCATATAGCTTTTTGAAAGATTTCTCAGTTGTGAACATAAGGCTGCACTTTGTGAAGGACTGGTAGTAGAGTTGATCCTTCTTTTATCATGTATAGAAAATAACCTATTATATTTACGTGTTAAGAGCTGAGGTAGTCTTCCTTGTCTTCTAGCTATTGTTTGTTTCTATTACTTCTTCTTCGTATTGGAGAAGGAAATTGGCAACCCACTCCAATACTCTTGCCTGAAGAATCCCATGGAGGGAGGAGCCTGATAGGCTACAGTCCATGGGGTCGCAAAGAGTCAGACACGACTGAGCAACTTCACTACATAGACCTTTACGAAAAACTTTATTAAAATTCAAAATCTAAAAATCTTTTTTACCAAGAAAATATAGAAATTGAAGTGAATGAGAGGTGGACATAGAAACATATTTATAGCTCAAATTTTAATACAACATGGTACAACTTCTATTTTGTGATACGATGGTGATAACATCCTTCCAGAATCAGGACATAGACATTGCTCCATTGAACCAAAACCAAGGCCATTTAAGACAACACTGTTAGAACTTAAAGTTTTAATCTCTAGTTTCTGAACAGTGGTTCCCAAATGTTATATTACATTAGAATCACTTAGAAGACTTTTAAAAATAAAGATTATTGGGTACCAGACCCAGAGTTTTGGATCCAACAGTCTGCAGCTATAAAATTAACTTTTCTAAGAAGCTCCCAGTTGACTTTATGCTGCTCGTCCAGAGACCATACTTTGAGCACTACCTTAGCCTGAAAACAAAGGGGAAAAACACTGAACTGAGATATTTTAACATTACCTGTGTGATCTTAGAGAAGGTATTTACTATCCCAGGTTTACTGTTTTATCTTTTTCAAATAAAAGTGCCGGTCCAGGTGATTGCTCATTTCCTATGCTTTACTCCAAAATCTATGAATATAAATCAAGAGCCACAAAAGAGCATACAATGCCCTTAATTAGGGTGATTCAAAGGTCTTGCAGAAGATAGAGGTTTCAAAACACTTTACAAAGGAGCTTTTTCCTTCATCTTGGCTTCCTCTGTCAAGGTGATTAAACTTGAATTCAAAATGTCTCTGCTTGAGCTACACAAGCAAACAAACAATCAAACAGAACTAATGGGTGTGTGGCTTTAAATTCGATTTTTTCTTTAGCAAACTATTAATATGAAATTATTGCTGAGGAGATTGGGTGTTTGGAGATTTCTTCACCTCAGGCTGCTCTCTGGACTCAATGTCATAAAGTTAGTCCCTCGCCTCTCTACATTGACTTAAAACCTGAGGGTTTTTAAAGCCTCATGCCAATCCACCTCCGTGATAGGTTGTTCAGTGAATACTACTGCTGCTGCTGCTGCTAAGTCACTTCAGTCGTGTCCGACTCTGTGCGACCCCATAGACAGCAGGCCACCAGGCTTCCCCATCCCTGGGATTCTCCAGGCAAGAATACTGGAGTGGGTTGCCATTTCCTTCTCCAATGCATGAAAGTGAAAAGAGAAAGTGAAGTCGATTTGTCCTGTCCAACTCTTAGCGACGCCATGGACTGCAGCCTACCAGGCTCCTCCATCCATGGGATTTTCCAGGCAAGAGTACTGGAGTGGGGTGCCATTGCCTTCTGTTAATTACATTGGTGGCTCTTTCCACCCCTGTAATTCAGAAACTTCAAATTCTCTGAGTTAGAGAAAACTAGAGAGAATAGTCTAGGCTTCAGTTCAGTTCAGTTCAGTTCAGTCGCTCAGTCTGGTCCGACTCTTTGAGACCCCATGAATTGCAGCACACCAGGCCTCCTTATCCATCACCAACTCCCGGAGTTCACTCAAACTCATTTCCATCGAGTCCGTGATACCTTCCAGGCATCTCATCCTCTGTCGTCCCCTTCTCGTGCCACCACCCCCAATCCCTCCCAGCATTAGAGTCTTTTCCAACGAGTCAACTCTTCACATGAGGTGGCCAAAGTATTGGAGTTTCAGCTTTAGCATCAGTCCTTCCAATGAACACCCAGGACTGATCTCCTTTAGAATGGACTGGTTGGATCTCCTTGCAGTCCAAGGGACTCTCAAGAGTCTTCTCCAGCACCACAGTTCAAAAGCATCATTTCTTCAGCGCTCAGCTTTCTTCACAGTCCAACTCTCATGGAAACACACAAATGTTCTCTCCATAGGTGATCTGACTAGGTTCTACCTAGGTTAGCCTTACTTAGGTACCTGGCCTCTCTCGAATTATGTTTTTCCATTTCAATTACAATTGAGACAATTTCAGTTACTGATGGAAACAGACTGGAAAGATGATTGACTACTCAGAATCAATAAAGAGTGTCAGAGGTTTGATGTTTTGAGGGAGCAATGGAGTGTTAGGAAAATCATTTTCTAATTTGTACTCCTAGCAGTTCCCAAAGTTTTAACAAAGGGCTATTAAGTTAAAATATTAATAGTTTTAAAGAAATCAGATATCGTATTCTTAAGTAATATTTGTAGTCTGTTATAAAGTTGATTCACCTAAAAAGCTGTCTGCCCTGCAAGCTTTTCTTTTCTCTTCCCCCTTACAGAATAATCTTTTCCATTATTATTTTTTTTTAAAGTCATATGGCAATCTCAAAACTCCCTCCAGTGCTTGTCCTGATGTGGAAAATTCTCCAGAATGGCAAATAAAGGAACGTTTCCACAACTATTTCAAGTAATCCATGACCATCTCAAATGAATTTTACTTTATAAAAATAGTATTTGTTAGAACTCATTATATTTTTCCTGTTTTAAGTAAATCAAGTACAAACAATACTTTAATAAAAGGTCACGAGGCTTCCCTGGTGACTCAGAGGTTAAAGCGTCTGCCTCCAGTGCTGGAGACACAGGGTCGATCCCTGGGTTGGGAAGATCCCCTGGAGAAGGAAATGGTAACCCACTCCAGTATTCTTGCCTGGAGAATCCCATGGATGGAGAAGCCTGGTAGGCTATAGTCCATGGGGTCGCAAAGAGTCAGACACGACTGAGCAACTTCACACACACACAAAGTCACTCTAAGATATATAGAGCTTTATGGCTACATAAAATTTAAATTTAAAAATAAATATCTGTAGAAAAATACACTAACATGGTCAATAGAATACTGTTTAAAATCATACTTTAGGATAAATTAACGAATTAATGTTGCAGAATTAGAATGACAATAAAAATTCAAGTAGACAAAATTAATGGTACAAAATTTCCTACTATTAAATAATAATTTGGCATTAAAATTTAAAATAATATTTTTTTATTATTTATTTATTTGGCTGCACCAGGTCTTGGTTGTGGTATGCAGGATCTTTAATTGTAGCATGTGGGATCTAGTTCCCTGACCAGGGATCAGACCTAGGTCCCTTGAATGGGGAGCATAAAGTCTTAGCCACTGGATCACCAGGGAAGTCCCCTTGTATACTTTAAATGAATGATGGTGATATACATTTATTATAGTATTCATGTTCTATTGCTGTCAATACTTAAATAATATCACAATTTCAATTACCTATGCTAAAATAAAATGTTTAGATGTCAGTTTAGAATAGAATCATTTTCAGTAATGAATTTTGGAGTAACAGTAATATCTGACCACCTGTGTCTTATTGCACCAAGTATAAAATTGGCAACTCTCATAATAATAATAACTTATAACAGTTTAAAAATACTTCTGAAATATGTTAAATTGAAATGTTCATATAATAAAGTAGGCAATATTTTCTCCTATTTGTTGATAAGGCAACTGGCCATTGGGTAACATAGGCAAATCACTTGCTTGAAATTAAAATGATATGAAAGTTGAAACCAGGAAAAATTTGATGCAGTGTTTTATGTTTGCTTTTTCTATCTCATTCTACCTACGTGTAAAAAGTGATTGACCATGACAATAACATACAAATTTTGTATACATCTGCAAGATCTATGCATCTGCATTTCATATATCTACACTGTACATATACATTTCACTGGGAATCTGAAAACTTTGTAGACTTTTCGTTCAGGTTTCATCAAAATATTCCCAGTTAATGATTCTTTAACAATTACTATATTGTAATATCATATGCTTCCTTCCTAGAACTCTAATAATCATTCAATTTTGAACTGTTCTGGTGTAATTAGTTTAGGTCACTCTTCCATCTTTTGTTAAAATATTATTTGTGAAGCATCAGTGGATTCAATGTCATCAAATCCAATGAAGTTAAATTATCACTTGTGACATAATTCTCAGTAGCAAATTATCTCTGAATTCATCAGAGAGATTATAATCACTTATAACCACTTTTATAAAAAAATGAAGTTGAAATTATCAACCAAGAAAAGTGATGAAATATTTTTTTATTTGACTAAAATGTTTCTGTTGGGTGTAATAGAAGAAAAATGAGTGTCTGAGCTGCCAAGAATATTTGTTACATTGCAACAGTCTTGCTCTCACATTTCCTTCTGTTAAAAGGTGTTAGATTCTGCCTTTATTTTAATAACTAGGCAGTCTCAAAGTTTAAATCAACACTTGCAATCAAAAACCTTGTCAATCATTCTGATTTGAAAATCTTGAGGATTGTAAGTGTCAACCATCATCTAACATTTTGCCTTCAAATATCTGTTAAAGAGTATTATCAACTGTTCAATTAGCATTTTCAGGGGAAAGAGATATAACCTACTCTGAGCTCCATGAATTTGTTGATTTAATGTAATCTAATACATAAGTTTCAATACCTCAAATTATGCTTCTTCTGAGAAACATGTCTGTGGCTCACAAGATGGTTATTGTTCAGCCTTAAGGTGGAAAACAGTTCTTCAATTCACTTCCAGACATTTCCAATATTTACATATATGGTACAAGATGCCATATAACCAGAAAATGTCTCAAGAGACTATTCTATCTCACCATACCAGAAAGTTATGCTTAAAACTTGCCACGTATCTACTTGTGAGAGAATAGAATTTTGAAAACATCATTACTAATTTCCCTAATACTAGATATTATCTATAGTGAGCAACCTTCACTCACACCTGAAGAACAGCATCATAGTGAGGCTTAAGTGTAAATAACATGTCATCTACATTTAATATCATAAATGATTAGTGATGGAAGTGTTTTTGAAGGATACATTATTTTTTTTAAAATCTGGCTCCTCTATTAAATACAAAACACTGGACTTGCTGCAGATACTGAAGAATATGTTTAAAGGTTATACATATGAGTGAAAAAAAAATGGCTTAAAGCTCAACCTTCAGAAAACTAAGATCATGGCATCTGGTCCCATCACTTCATGGGAAATAGATGGAGAAACAGTGGCTGACTTTACTTTTGGGGGCTCCAAAAACCATCACTGCAGATGGTGATTGCCACCATGAAATTAAAAGACGCTTACTCCTTGGAAAGAAAGTTATGATCAACCTAGACAGCATATTAAAAAGCAGAGACATTACTTTGTCAACAAAGGTCCATCTAGTCAAGGCTATGGTTTTTCCAGTAGTCATGTATGGATACGAGAGTTGGACTACAAAGAAAGCTGAGTGCAGAAGAATTGATGCTTTTGAACTGTGGTGTTGGAGAAGACTCTTGAGAGTCCCTTGGACTGCAAGGAGATCCAACCAATCCATCCTAAAGGAGATAAGTCCTGGGTGTTCATTGGAAGGACTGATGTTGAAGCTGAAACTCCAATACTTTGGCCACCTGATGCGAAGAGCTGACTCATGGGAAAAGACCCTGATGCTGGGAAAGATTGAGGGCAGGAGGAGAAGGGGATGACAGAGGATGAGATGGTTGGATGGCATCACCAACTCAATGGACATGGATTTCGGTAGGCTCCGGGAGTTGGTGATGGACAGGGAGGCCTGCCGTGCTGCAATTCATGGGGTCGCAAAGAGTCTGACACGACAGAGTGACTGAACTGGAACTGGAACTGGATACATATGTTATTATGCCAGTTACATGTTAACCCTAAAAGGTCTGGATGATGGTAATAATTTGTTGTTATTAAGTCACCCAGTTGTGTCCGACTCTTTGCAACCCCCATGGACTGCAACACGCCAGGCCTCCCTGTCCCTCACCATCTCCTGAAGTTTGCCCAAGTTCATGTCCATTGCATTGGTGATGCTGTTCAGCCATCTCATCCTCTGATGCTCTCTTCTTCTTTTACCCTCAATCTTTTCCAGCATCAGGGACTTATCCTATGAGTAGGTTGATGGTAATAATCGCACATGTCTATTTAAAAGATGGGCAATGGACAGAATTGAAGAAAGAACACAGATGAAAGCTTGCCCTTTCTTA
The DNA here is from genome assembly GCF_014754425.2 of Oryx dammah. Lineage (NCBI taxonomy): Eukaryota > Metazoa > Chordata > Mammalia > Artiodactyla > Bovidae > Oryx > Oryx dammah. The sequence goes on along the minus strand of NW_024070202.1, from coordinate 58,962,528 downwards.
GTGAAGTTGTGACACAGATGGATCACAAAATTGATTGAAAAGTATTCTCCAGATTGGGTAGAGAGGATTTTCCTCTGCTTATTAATCAGAGTAATGCTCATGACATTTCTAAGCCTTTGAAGAGTAGGAATGCATAATAGATCCAGTCACACCTGTGTATAAATTATGCAGTCAGAAGGGACCAAAATGAAGGCATTTTTAAAAGTTCAGAATGAAGTAAAATTCATTTTCTAAACAATGGATAATTCTGTGCTGTGCTTAATCGCTCAATCTATCTGACTCTTTGCAACTCCATGGACTGTAGTTTGCCAGGCTCCTCTGTCTATGGGATTCTCCAGGCAAAATACTGCCACGCCCTCCTCCAGGGATCTTCCCAACCCAGGTCTCCCACATTGCAGGTGGATTCTTTACCATCTGAGCCTCCAGGGAAGCCCAAGAATACTGGAGTGGGTAACCTATCCTTTCTCCAGGAGAGCTTCCTGACCGAGGAATCAAACCAGGGTCTCCTGTATTGCAGGCGGATTGTTACCAGCTAAGCTACCAGGGAAGACCTGGATAATTCTATTAGAATATTTTTTTAAAATCTTTCCCAAATTATCAGAATAAAGACATTTCTTCAATAAATTTTATTTGGTTAAACGTGTTTATGAGAAGAAGGTACAAATGTCTGCATACAGATACAATTAATCCAAAGCTCAGTGCATTGGTAGTGAAATCAATTACTCTTTTCTTGGTCATATGTTGTTTGGCAGGAAGTCTATAGTTTCTGCAACATTCAGGTTTTACAAGCAGGCCTATTTTATAGGAAGTTGTGGCAGTATTTTTAAAGAGAAGTTATATAATGCATTTCAGAGTCTCTGAGGTGAAGATTTATTGTATTCACTAGTGCCAAGATCAGATAGCATGGGCTGGCAATATACAAACATTTCCATGGTCATGATACAGTAGTCCAGGACTGGCATACAAAATTTTTTCCTATTTCTGCCCTTGGTATCTCACTGGAAATTAGCAGCTCAATCTCATATTGACTTGTCCAACATGAGGCAGATTTTGCAAATAAAAACTCTAAATACATTTACTATTATGTGACTTCTTTATAGAAATTGCCTACTTTTAAGTAAATAGAACTTATTTGCACAATTATTTTGATTGTCAGACTTTTATTAAACCAGCTAGCTATGATGTATAAAATTCTTAAGCAGTATTTTATAATCATAGAATTTATATCTAATTTATAAGTGTTAATCTATTTATTTTTGGCTGTGCTGGGTCTTCATTGCTTCGTGGGGCTTTCTCTAATTGTAGTAAATGGGGGCTTCTCTCCAGTTGTGATGTGAAGGCTTCTCATTGTGGTGGCTTCTCTTGTTGTGCAGCACAGACTCTAGAGTGCAGGCTCAGTAATTCTGGTGCACGGACTTAGTTGCTCAGCAGCATGTGGATCTTCCTAGACCAGAGATCAAACCCATCTCTCCTGCATTGGCAGGTGGATTCTTAACAAGGGACCACCAGGGAAATCCCTTCTAAATTAAATTTGATCAGTCTATTAAAAAACATTGAACTTTAATGAGTAACTCACCTTCATTGTCAGAAGTAATTTGGTCAAAGGGCAAAACATGGTAACTTGCCTGACAGAAATATCAATGTTTATGGTGAAGGTGCACTTGAAAATCATGAAGAGTAATTTTATGTATTTCAATGAGAAATTTGTTTGCTCCATAGTAATCTGACATATTATAGCAGAGAAGATTGATTGTTTCTTACTGCCTTTGCTTAGCTATATTAAGGTAATTATAGGAGAAGGCAATGGCACCCCACTCCAGTACTCTTGCCTGGAAAATCCCATGGATGGAGGAGCTTGGTAGACTCCAGTCCCTGGGGTCACTAAGAGTCGGATACGACTGAGCGACTTCACTTTCACTTTTCACTTTCATGCAGTGGAGAAGGAAATGCCAACCCACTCCAGTATTCTTGCCTGGAGAATCCCAGGGACAGAGGAGCCTGGTGGGCTGCCGTCTGTGGGGTCGCACAGAGTCGGACACGACTGAAGCAACTTAGCAGCAGCAGCAGCATGCAATTTTAACAAAGCTTTTAGCTCAAGAGAAAAGTATATCTCCACCATGAAGATATTAAGTTATACATTTAAGCATGCTGCTGCTGCTGCTAAAATGCTTCAGTCGTGTCCAACTGTGTGTGACCCCATAGACGGCAGCCCACCAGGCTCCCCTGTCCCTGGGATTCTCCAGGCAAGAACACTGGAGTGGGCTGCCATTTCCTTCCCAACTGCATGAAAGTGAAAAGTGAAAGTGAAGTTGCTCAGTCGTGTCCAACTCTTCGTTGCCTTTGCCTTCTCCTGCATTTAAGCATAATTGATATTTAAAACACTTGTCATACTAATGATCTCATTAATCAAAGATGATGTAGTAAAAGTATGGAAGGAAGAATATCTCATGAGTCTTTAACAAACAGACTCAATAGCAAAGGATTCTATAAAAACTAGAATATATGTGCTAGGATGTCTTCATTATTCTGCCTGATGGAGGTATGCTACTTTTATAGAAGGGATACACGATGAATGACTGGACAAATTAGCAAACAATTAAGTTTACACTATGATTAAGTTACCAACATTTTGAACCTGTGCTTACTTTTACAGCTTAAATGTCTACTCTAATTACCCCTGGACACAGTGATTCTTATCAAGCATAGATTCAAATCACGCTCACCAAAACATGGTGTTACTTTACAAGTGCCTGTCATCCAATTTCACAGGAAAGTCTGCTCCAAATCAGTAAACTTTTGAATTAACTACATGCTGACACATTAGCTGCTGAGTTATACATTTTGAGGTTCATTTTTAATGCACCTTTTATTGATTAACCTACCATAATAATTTTTAGGTTTCAAAATTGTGAACTATATTGACTAAAAAAACAATGAAAGGTAAAGTGGTATGTTCAGTTCAGTTCAGTTCAGTCACTCAGTCGTGTCCGACTCTTTGCGACACCATGAATCGCAGCACGCCAGGCTCCCTGTCCATCACCAACTCCCGGAGTTCACTCAGACTCACGTCCATCGAGTCCGTGATGCCATCCAGCCATCTCATCCTCGGTCGTCCCCTTCTCCTCCTGCCCCCAATCCCTCCCAGCATCAAAGTCTTTTCCAATGAGTCAACTCTTCGCATGAGGTGGCCAAAGTACTGGAGTTTCAGCTTTAGCATCATTCCTTCCAAAGAAATCCCAGGGCTGATCTCCTTCAGAATGGACTGGTTGGATCTCCTTGCAGTCCAAGGGACTCTCAAGAGTCTTCTCCAACACCAGAGTTCAAAGGCATCAATTCTTCAGCGCTAAGCCTTCTTTATAGTCCAACTCTCCCATCCATACATGACTAACAGAAAAACCATAGCTTTGACTAGATGGACCTTAGTTGGCAAAGTAATGTCTCTGCTTTTGAATATGCTATCTAGATTGGTCATAACTTTTCTTCCAAAGAGTAAGCGTCTTTTAATTTCATGGCTGCCATCACCATCTGCAGTGATTTTGGAGCCCCAAAAAATAAAGTCTGACACTGTTTCCACTGTTTCCCCATCTATTTCCCATGAAGTGATGGGGCTGGATGCCATGATCTTAGTTTTCTGAATGTTGAGCTTTAAGCCAACATTCTCACTCTCCTCTTTCACTGTCATCAAGAGGCTTTTTAGTTCCTTTTCACTTTCTGCCATATGGGTGGTGTCATCTGCATATCTGAGGTTATTGATATTTCTCCTGGCAATCTTGATTCCAGCTTGTGTTTCTTCCAGTCCAGTGTTTCTCATGATGTATTCTGCATAGAAGTTAAATAAGCAGGGTGACAATATACAGCCTTGACGTATTCAACAAAAATAACTATGTTGCTAACCCTAGAAATCTGTCATTTCGAATGTCTATTTTCTTCACCAATCTATTGTTTAATCTTTTATTAAATGTATATCACAGACACAACATAGTTACCTTCATTGGCAATATTTGTCTTATCTCAGAAGGGGAGCATATGTAATTAAGTATCATCTTATGTCATATTTGGGTACTTAGAGTAGTGTTGTAAACAGGGTATATAACTGTCTAACAAATGTCCAATTTATTTAGTATTATATGACAAATCTTTCAAAGCCTTATCAGTTCTGCCTACTGTTAGAAAAGTGTAGTATTATTTCCAGATGAACCATATGAAAGAAATGACACCTTTTGGAAGGCCTTTTTTTTTTTAATGAAAATGCCTATAAACTACATTAGGAGTGAAGGAAATGCTTTAGATTCTAAATTTAAAAATGATATAAAGATAGATAGATACCTGATTATTTTTAGGTTGTGCAAATGAAACTGATAGCTTAAACGAGACTAACACTTTAAAAAAGTATTTAAAATTTCAGAGTGAATATAATGAGCAAATTTTATATAACACTAAATATTATTAAGAGGAAATTTTAATGAGAAAATGTAGAAACAGAAGTACTTGACAAAATATCTGGAAGCAATTAAGGAATATTTTTAGCATAGAGAAAATAGTGTGAAATTACTTCCATGGGATCATATTAAAAAGAAAAAAGACAAGAGAAAATGAAGCATGTTATTTGGAATTAAGAATCAATTTAAAGCAAAAAGAGAGTCAATCAAAGCATATAAAATAGTCAGGAGATGGCCCTTAATAATAAAATTGAGGTATATTGATAGTGAAAAGTAAAAGAAGGCAGATTTCAAATAGACCCAAATAGATCTTCAAGAGTTAAATATATATATGTGTATGTAAATATATATATATATATATATAATGGTATTAACAATAGAAACTCAATGGATGGATTTACTCAGCAAGCCAAACTCAAGAGAAGAAAGTATAAATGTATTCACAGATAGATGTGAATAAGGGACCAATCTTGAAGCCATTCATAGACTGCACAGAAGTCCCTATCATACACAGGAAGAGGATTTCATCATAGATGCTATTAGAGTTTCAGAAAGACTTGATTTTATAAACTGGATTTCATGTGCTGCTGGTGAATGTGCAGATTGGTAACCATACTGGAGACAGTTTAGGATTCATGTGTATCACCAGTTTTCAGAAATCCAACTTCTACCTATGAAATGATCCTAAAGGAATTATTTCAAATGCATCAGGGGACCTATCGGAGCAGATTCATCACAGAAGCGATAGCAAAAACAACTCAAATCTTCATAAGGGTTAAAATAATTAATGACAATGTACAAAATCAACAGAATATTATGTTAATAGGATTGGAAATGAATGACTACTGCTACATGAGATAAAAAGAATGAATATCAAAAATATGTCAAACAAAAAGGAAATCCTCAGAAAAACATGCACACTATTAATCCATTAATAAAAATTAGGTATTAGCAACATTAATTTTTATTTATGTCCACATATTTATGCAGCAAATCTTTAGAAATCAAGAAAATTATTATTATAAAATTTAAGATGAAAAAAGTGAAAGTGTTAATTGCTCAGTCATGTCCAACTCTTTGCGACCCCCTGAGCTGCCAGGCTCCTCTGTCCATGGAATTCTCCAGGCAAGAATATTGGAGTGAGTAGCTAGTTTCTTTTCCAGGGGATCTTTCCAACCTACAGATCAAACCCAGGTCTCTCGCATTGCAGGCAGAATCTTTACTGCCTGAGCCACCAGGGAAGTCCAAAATTTAAGATAAGAGTTATCTTTGGGGAGACGTGGTGTTGGCCTCGCGTGGCCGCACCCCGTCGGTGCCCCTCTCCATCTGTCTGTCCGCCTCGGTCCGCTCGCCGTCTGCTGCTCCCTGGACCGCGCCCTGGTGTGTCTCACAGTGGCTTGGACTTGGATGATGTGGTATCTAAGGAACACAAAAGTTCTGTCCCTTAATCAGCAGGATAACAGCAGTGTTCATATTAGTATCTTTCTTTAAATAGTACATATAGTATTCATGCAAGTTTTCTGTATGTCATTATTATTCAGGTTGAAAATAAGGAATATCTGTGCAATCAATGTATTATTTTTGAAAATAGATTCTTTATACTTGTTTGGTGATGTAAAAACTATTTAATTGTATTAAATATAGACCCATATATTAAATATAACATATAACCCTTAAATAAGGTATTTGTTTGGACTGAACTGTGTCCTCTCAAAATTCATATGTTGAAGCCTTAATCCTCAATGTGACAGCATTTGGAGATAGGGTCTTTAAGGATATAATTAAGGTTAAATGAGATATAAAGACTTGACCCTAATCTCACAAGACTGGTGTCCTTATAAGGAAAGGAAGAAAACTAGAGAGAGCTGTCTCTCACACACATTCTCAGAGAAAAGGTCATGTGAGGATATCTAGAAGGTGGCACTCTGCAAGCCTGGAAGAAAGATCTTAACCAAAAACCAAGTCTGCTAGTGCCATAATCTTGAATTTTCAATCACCAGGCTGAGAAAATAGTTTCTTTTGTTTGAGCGACCAGTCCATGGTATTTTGTCATGACAACCCAAGCAGACCAATAAAACATTATATATATAATCACTTTGAAGAGTAAAACTTGTTATCCAAATGATGTTATTAAAGTGATTGCTAATACTAGCAGCACTATTATTAATAGTTCTCAATTTGCCACATTTTTTTGGGAGCAAAAGGCCAATTACATGTTGAACACTATCTCTGGTGCTATTAATGTTGACTAAATAGCTATGCTATCCAATATCTTCATTAAGTTATCTACTAATACCTTTTGGGCTTCCCTCATGGCTCAGACAGTAAAGCATCTGTCTGCAATGTAGGAGACCTGGGTTTGATCCCTGGGTTGAGAAGCTCCCCTGGAGAAGGAAATGGCAGCCCACTCTAGTATTCTTGCCTAGAGAATTCCATGGATGGAGGAGCCTGGTAGGCTACTGTCCATGGGGTTGCAAAGAGTTGGACACGACTGAGTGACTTCACTTCACTGAGCAAAAGGCCAATTATATGTTGAGCACTATCTCTGATACTATTAATGTTGACTAAATAAATATGCTATCCAATAGCTTCATTAAGTTATCTGCTAATACCTTTAAGGAAGAATAAATTTGAGCTAGCACACAAAAAGGAAGAACCAAACACTTAGGGTGGGTTTAACTAGTCATGCCAAATAAACATTATCAAATGACTTCAGTCATTTTTAACTAATCACTTACATTTATTCAGATTATACCGACCACATTTTCTCTCATTTTGTTACCCTAAACCTTCTTTTAAATTGTACTTCTTCAAATTGACCCATCTAGATGAAATTTGTCATTTAAAAATTGTTCTCCAGGACTTCTTCTTTTGGCCATAAGGATTAACTATGGAAACTGAACTAGTCTTTTCTCATGAACAACCAGAAATTTGAACAAAATAAATGAAAAATAAATCCTGCTTTCCAGCATTGAACGAAGGCAACATAAGACTATGAGCCCTCAGAATAGAGGGTTGTAAATGATGTAAGCCCTGCAGCTGACTCTTTGATAGGAGGGTTTTATCAAAGCACAGACAGGAAGGGGAATTCATGCAGAAAACTGGTTTTGAGAGACTGCAGAGACAGAGATTAGGGTGTAGGTTAACTAAAGTAGAAAAACATTTACAAGAGGATACACAGAAAAGTAACTATCACATCTGCATAGGTGTTCCTTCGAATTGTTGCACAATCCTGATATGTGCATTTGAAGATAAGACTCCAGGTAGTCAGGAAAGAAAAATGACCAGGAAAAAAAAAAAAAAAAAACAATTGTCAATAATTTATGAATGGAACATTTCCTATAGCTTGCACAGGATTGGGAGGTATTAGAGATCTGACAAAACAGAGACCTTGTTAAACACCTGAGACATTTACTGAAGAATCCTAAACCCTCTTTTCTTTCTTTAAGGGGAGAATTAAATTTTCTTGCTGGAAAAAAGGTGATGGTGGTTTAGTTGCTAAGTCATGTCTGACTCTTGTGATCCCATGGACTGGAGCCTGCCAGGCTTCTCTGTCCATGGGATTCTCCAGGCGAGAATACTGGAGTGGGTTGCCATTTCCTTCTCCAGAGGAGAAGAGGAGAATTAAACTTTCTTGCTGGAAAAAGGGTACTTTAGAGTAAAGCTGCCATCATCATCATTGTCAAGATGATCTGGAAGTAAAGTAATAATTGAAAAATTAAGCTGCAAACCAAAATAAATTAATACCTGCCCGGAAAAATTAGCAAGCAAATGTTCAATATGCTTTGAAGAATAGTGAAAACAGAACCCAAAACTGTGTCCAGTGTCTTACAAAAAATTAGTATACATATAAGGAATCAGAAATCATGGTGCATAATTGAAAATCATGATGGTGGGTAAGGATGGTAGTTATACAAGACATACCACATGCAGAGAAGGCAAATCTCTATCCAGAGTAAATGTCTATTCTAATAAGAACAAAATATTTCCCATAGTGGAAATGGTTCAGAGTAATCAACCTGATACCAAGAAGCCATACTGGGGACTCAACGTCAATCTCTGTTTGGTCAATGGAGCATTCACTAGTAGCCATAGATTGGTGAGCCTTGGTGAATACAAATCCATGTTATTATTTGCAGAGAACAAATTAGAAAATTAAAAAACATATTATTTTTTATAATAAACATGTAGATGGGTAATTAACCAGTCTATATTGTAAAAAACAGACTTCCTTTGTGGCTCAGTTGATAAAAATACTGCCTGCAATGCAGGAGACCTGAGTTCAATACCTGGGTCAGGAAGATCCCCTGGAGAAGGAAATGGCAACCCACTCCAGTATTCTTCCCTGGAGAATTCCATGGACAGAGGAGTCAGGCAGGCTACAGTCCATGGGACTGCAAAGTGTTGGACATGACTGTGCAAATAACTTTCATATTGTAAAAAGTTACAGAAGTCAGATGTGAGGTTTCACGAGATTGAAAATACATAAATAACAAGGAGAGATATCCTTAATTTATTAATATTTCTATCTTATAATATATAACACTTCTGATAATATGATGTTTATATATAAAGTTGTATATGCACATAGCATGTAACTTACTCTTCACATTGCTTGTTGTACCATAAGACTAGAGCTTCACATTGTTTGTGAACTGTACTTCATACATCCCTTGTATAATTTCACATTTTGTTGTGTTAACTTGGTAGCTGAATTAGTGTGATGTGAAACAAGGGGACATTTTTATTCCTATTGGTTATGCAGTGACCACATTAAATAGAAAACATTACCCACAGGGCACTCTTGTCAGGGGGTTAACATTTATTAGTGAAGTAATAAAAGATTGGGGTATCAGAAGGGCATTTTTGCAAGGCCTACTTCCAACCACTGCACTGGATGTCAAAGACCAGAGGCCTAATTACCTTTCAGCAGTAACTGCTCTGGTTATAGGATTGTGTTTCAGCATAATTGGCTTGAGCTTTGACTTCTGAGAGAAGTTTACCTCATTTTTGGTAAATAAACTTTCACTAACAATGTTCAAATTCCCAACAAAACTGAGGTGTATTTCTTTTTTTTTTAATTTATTTTTTATTTATTTTTAATTTAATTTTTATTTTACTTTACAATTCTGTATTGGTTTTGCCATACATTGACATGAATCCACCACGTGTACATGTGTTCCCAAACATGAACCCCCCTCCCACCCCCCTCCCCACAACATCTCTCTGGGTCATCCCCGTGTACCAGCCCCAAGCATGCCGTATCCTGCATCGGACATAGACTGGCGATTCAATTCTTACATGATATTATACATGTTTCAATGCCATTCTCCCAAAGCATCTCACCCTCTCCCTCTCCGAGTCCAAAAGTCTGCTATACACATCTGTGTCTTTTTTGCTGTCCTGCATACAGGGTCAACATTGCTATCTTTCTAAATTCCATATATATGTGTTAGTATACTGTATTGGTGTTTTTCTTTCTGGCTTACTTCACTCTTGATCAAATAATTTGATCAAGGTGAATATTTTATCTGGACTTTAAATGATGAAAATAAATGATCTATTTACAGCATAAAGGATGGATGCATACATGATCTTTGAGGCTATTATTCCTATAGATAATTTAATATTAGATGAAAACACATGAAATTGGAATATTTTTTAAAAGGGTTGAATATTAGCAATTTCATATCAGTTTAGTTCAGTCACTCCATCATATCTGACTCTTTGTGACCCCATGGACTGCAGCATGACAGGCTTCCCTGTCCATCACCAACACCCAGAGCTTACTCAAACTCATGTCCATCAAGTCAGTGATGCCATCCAACAATCTCATTCTCTGTTGGCCCTTTCTCCTCCCACTTTCAATCTTTCCCAGCATCAGGGTCTTTTCCAATAAGTCAGTTCTTCGCAACAGGTAGCCAAAGTATTGGAGTTTCAGCTTCAGCATCAGTCCTCCCAGTGAATATTCAGGACTGATTTCCTTTAGGATAGACTGGTTGGATCTAATTATTATATAATTTTATTTTTTTATCACTGTGTAGTTAGACACACACATTGTATATTTAGACTCCTTTTACTTAAAGGATTTATTTTTTCTGCAGTCACATATATCATATTTAAAAAATCATATTTATTGTTTTAGAGAATCACGGTGCTGAAACTTAAGTCATTTTAAAGGACAGACATTTTCTGTTCTAGGGTGTGATGCCATTATTTTGATGGTCTCTCATACAACACAGGAGTTAGGGCATGTTTCAAAAAAGTTCTGGCTGGCCAAAACCTGCTCAAGGTTCATTTTGGTCTTGCAGATATAAATGGTGAAAATCATGAAATAGCACGAAGATAAGTATGCCAGTGCAACATGCCACTTTTCAAGGAGTTTCCAGTAAGACTCATCCTCAGAAAAGATGGGTACATTAAAGGATATAAACAGTATGGACCTAACAAAAGCAGAAAATATTAAAAAAGAGGTGGCAAGAATACACAGAAGAGCTGTACAAAAATATCTAAATGACTCAGATAACCATGATGGTGTGGTCACTCACCTCGAGCCAAACATCCTGGAATGTGAAGTCAAGTGGGCCTTAGGAAGCATCACTATGAACAAAGCTAGTGGAAGTGATGGAATTCCAGTTGAGCTATTTCAAATCCTAGAGATGATACTGTGAAAGTGCTGCACTACATATGCCAGCAATTTGGAAAACTCAACAGTGGCCACAGGACTAGAAAAGGTCAGTTTTCATTCCAATCTCAAAGAAAGACAATGCCAAAGATTCTTCAAGCTACAACACAATTGCACTCAAATCACAGGCTAGCAAAGTAATGCTCAAAATTCTCCAAGACTGGCTTCAACAGTATGTGAACCGAGAACTTCCAGATGTTCAAGCTGGATTTATAAAAGGCAGAGGAACCAGAGATCAAATTGCCAACATATGCTGGATCATCAAAAAGGCAAGAGAGTTCCAGAAAAACATCTATTTCTGCTTTATTGACCCTGCCAAAGCCTTTGACTTTGTGGATCACAATAAACCGTGGAAAGTTCTGAAAGAGATGGGAATACCAGACCACCTGACCTGCCTCTTGAGAAATGTGTATGCAGGTCAGGAAGCAACTAGACTGGTTCCAAATAGGAAAAGGAGTATGTCAAGGCTGCATATTGTCACCCTGCTTATTTAACTTATATGAAGAGTACATCATGAGAAAGGCTGGACTGGATGAAGTACAAGCTGAAATCAAGATTGACAGGAGAAATAACAATAACCTCAGATATGCAGATGACACCACCTTTATGGCAGAAAGCAAAGAGGAATTGAAGAGCCTCTTGATGAAAGTGAAAGAGGAGAGTGAATAAGTTGGCTTAAAACTCAACATTCAGAAAAGTAATATCATGGCATCTGGTCCTATCACTTCATGGCAAATAGGTGGGGAATCAATGGAAACAGTGACAGGCTTTATTTCTGGCGGGCGGGGGGGGGGGCTCCAAAATCACTGCAGATTGTGACTGCAGCCATGAAATTAAAAGACACTTACTCCTTGGAATGAAAGCTATGACAAACCTAGACAGCATATTAAAAAGCAAGGACATTACTATGCCGACCATTATCTGTATAGCCTACACTATCCTTTTTCCAGTAGTCATTATGGATGTGAGAGTTGGACCATACTGAAGAAATGATGCTTTTGAACTGTGGTGTTGGAGAAGTCTGTTTAAAGTATCTTGGACTACCAGGAGATCAAAGCGGTCAATCCTAAAGAGAATCAACCCTGAATATTCATTAGAAGGACTGATGCTGAAGCTGAAGCTCCAGTACTTTGGCCACCTGATGCAAAGCATCAACACATTAGAAAAGACCCTGATGCTGGGAAAGATTGAAGGCAGGAGGAGACAGGGATGACAGAGGACGAGATGGTTTGATGGCATCACAGACTCAATGGATGTGAGTTTGAGCAAGCTCCAGGACATGATGAAGGACAGGGAAGCCTGCTGTGCTGCAGTCCATGGGGTCGCAGAGTCGAACACAACTGAGTGACTGAAAAACAACAGGAGAGTCAAATCCCATATAAAGATTTAGACCTTTTGCTCATGAACTCATTGCTATGCCTCTTATACTGCTTGAAGAAAAGCTGACACTCAAGTTGATTTTCAGCTTTGTTTTCTTTTACCCCTTTGAAGCTTAACAGATACCTAGCAGGGGGAAAGGAGACAACAGAGAATATAGGGCTGAGTGAGAGACGATGCACAGGATAGACACACAAACAAGCTTGTGTGACTTAGTTCAGGAGCAGCCCTACCAGCAAAATACACCCTCAGTTTGCATTTTTTTTCACCAATGTGGAGCTTTCAGGAACGTTAGTGAGAGAGTGATCGCCACTTTCACAAATACTTTTAAGAAAACTTTTCTTTTCCAAATCAATATTTTACCCTGGCATCAGTTTAAAAAAATTACATTTGTTTGTCCTTGATCCTCTCCTACAAAAGTATCCAGAGAACTCTTTTTGTTTTAAGCCATTTATTGAAATGTCTATTAATACCAATCTTTACCCTTGTGTGACAAGCCCTGTCAAAATGACAGACACTGGACATACTGATGCACCTGTGCTGTAGCCACTCATGATTGGAGGCTTATTTTGTCATTTGATCTTTATACCTAATGGGTACCAGCTGAACACGAAGTGACTGAGAATGACAGAAAAAGTGGATCAATACCTTGTATCTCAATGGAAGGTTGCACAGCACCTCACCTGAGGAGACTTTGTGCTGGTGGGAATCTTGACGCTGTGTTGGCCCTAGCCTGCCATAACACGGGCTCATCTTTCTTCGATATGGTTTTCAAATTCCTGATTTATAGCTCTGACATTTGACAGAGCAAAGGAAAACGTCAGAAGCAAAATTCAGTGACAGCTAACAACTTTCTCTTCCCTCAAAGATTTTGTAGCTTTGCCTGAGGAGAAGCAACATTTCAACTATTTGATGGTTAATTAGGACTGCTGAATGAATACAACACAATCAAATTAAATATTATCTGGTGTATGTCATCTTACATTAGCAATGGTGGGGTGAAATCATCAGTTTATTGCAATTCACAAATAACTGCTTCAAGGACTGTGGGAGTGATTTGCCCCAAAGAAGATCTTCAATGTATTCTCATCTCAAAATGTTTTATAGCATACTACAGAAAAGTAATAAATTTCAATACAACATGTGGAGGCTGTCCTTAATAGCCCCTCTTCTCTAAACTTAGTTCAGACTGAATGCCATTCAGTCTAGACTGTATTCCACCCATCAAAAGAAAACTGGATTAACAATTTACTGAGCATGGCCTGGACAATCAGAAACAGATGCAGTTTCCCCCTCAGTCAATCTCTCCCACCAGGAAGCTTCCATAAACCTCTTATCCTTCTCCATCTGAGGGCATACAGACTGAAAACCACAGTCACAGAAAACTAGCTAACCTAATCACATGGATCACAGCCTTGTCTAACCCAATGAAACTATGAGCCATGTCGTGTGGGGCCACCTAAGATGAAGGGTCATGGTGGCGAGTTCTGAAAGAATGTGGTCCACTGGAGAAGGGAAAGGCAAACCACTTCAGTATTCTTGCCTTGTGAACCCCATGAGCAGTATGAAAGGGCAAAAAGTTAGGTCACTGAAAGATGAACTTCCCAGGTCGGTAGGTGCCCAATATGCTACTGTTATCAGTGGAGAAATAACTCCAGAAAGAATGAAGGGTCAGAGCCAAAGCTAAAACAACACCCAGTTATGGATGTGACTGGTGATGGAACAAGGTCCAACGCTGTAAAAATCAATATTGCATAGGAAACTGGAATCTTTGGTGCTGAATCAAGGCAAATTGGAAGTGGTCAAACAGGAGATGGCAAAAGTTAATGTCAACATTTTAGAAATCATTGAATTAAAATAGACTTGAATAGATGAATTTAACTCAGATGACCATTATATCTACCACTGTGGGCAAGAATCCCTTAGAAGAAATGGACTAGCCACCACAGTCAACAAAAGAGTCCAAAATGCGGTACTTGGATGCAATCTCAAAAATGACAGAATGATCTCTGTTTAAATGGAAACCATTCATTATCACAGTAATCCAAGTCTATGCCCCAACCAGTAATGCTGAAGAAGCTGAAGATGAATAGTTCTATGAAAATCTACAAGACCTTCTAAAACTAACACCCCCTAAAAGATGTCCTTTACATTATAGGGGACTGGAATGGAAAAGCAGGAAGTCAAGAAACACCTGGAGTAACAAGCAAATTTGGCCTTGTAGTACAGAATGAAACAGGTCAAAGGCTAACAGAGTTTTGCCAAAACAACACAGTGGATATAGCAAACACCCTAGTCCAACAACACAAGAGAAAACTCTACACATGGGTATCACCAGATGGTCAACACTGAAATCAGATTGATTATATTCTTTGCAGCCAAAGATGGAGAAGCTCTACACAGTCAGCAAAAAAAAAAAAAAAAAAAAGACCTGGGAATGACTGTGGCTCAGATCATGAACTCCTTATTGCCAAATTCATATGTAAATTGAAGAAAGTAGGGAAAACCACTAGACCATTCAAGTATGACATAAATTGAATCCCTTACAATTATACACTGCAAGTAAGAAATAGATTAAAGGGACTAGATCCAATAGAGTGCCTAATGAACTAAGGACAGAGGTTTGTGACATTGTACAGGAGACAGGGATCAAGACTATCCCCATGGAAAAGAAATGAAAAAAAGCAAAATGGTTGTCTGAGGAGGCCTTACAAATAGCTATGGAAAGAAGAGAAGCAAAAAGCAAAGGAGAAAAGGAAAGATATACCCATTTGAATGCAGAGTTCCAAAGAATAGTAAGGAGAGATAAGAAAGCCTTCTTCAGTGATCAATGCAAAAAAATAGAGGAAAACAATAGAATGGGAAAGACTAGAGGTCTCTTCAAGAAAATTAGAGATACCAAGGGAACATTTAATGCAAAGATGGTCTCAATAAAGGACAGAAAAGGTATGGATGTAAGAGAAGCAGAAGATATTAAGAAGAGGTGGCAACAATACACAGAAGAACTGGACAAAAAAGATCTTCATGACCCATTATCACAATGGTGTGGTGATCACTCATCTAGAGCCAGACATCCTGGAATGTGAAGTCAAGTGGGCCTTAGGAAGCATCATTATGAACAAAGCTAGTGGAGGTGATGGAATTCCAGTTGAGCTATTTCAAATCCTAAAATATAACGCTGTGAAAGTGTTCCACTCAATATGCCAGCAAAATTGGAAACTAAGCAGTGGCCACAGGACTGGAAAAGATCAGTTTCCCTTCCAATCCCAAAGAAAGGCAATGCAAAAGAATGGTCAAACTGCCACACAATTGTACTCATCTCACACACTAGTAAAGTAATGCTCAAAATTCTCCAAGTCAGAATTCAACAATACATGAACCGTGGACTTCCAGATGTTCAAGCTGGTTTTACAAAAGGCACTGGAACCAGAGATCAAATTGGCAACCTCCGTTGGATCATCAAAAAAGCAAGAGAGTTCCCAAAAAACATCTATTTCTGCTTTATTGACCATGCCAAAGCCTTTGACTGTGTGGATCACAATAAACTGTGGAAAATTCTGAAAGAGATGGGAATACCAGACCACCCGACCTGCCTCTTGAGAAACCTGTATGCAGGTCAGGAAGCAACAGTTAGAACTGGATATGGAACAACAGACTGCTTCCAAATAGGAAAAGGAGTACATCAAGGCTGTATATTGTCAGCCTGCTTATTTAACTGATGTGCAGAGTACATCATGAGAAATGTTACACTGGATGAAGCACAAGCTGGATCAAGAGTTCTGGGAGAAATATCAATAACCTCAGATATGCAGATGACACCACCCTTATGGCAGAACATGAAGAGGAACTAAGGAACCTCTTGATGAAAGTGAAAGAGGAGAGTGGAAAAGTTGGGTTAAAGCTCAACATTCAAAAAACTAAGATCATGGCATCTGGTCCCAAAACTTCATTTCAAATCGATGGAGAAACAGTGGAAACAGCAGTGGACTTAATATTTTTGGGCTCCAAAATCACTGCTCAGGTGACTGCAGCCATGAAATTAAAAGACACTTACTCCTTGGGAGAAAAGTTATGACCAACCTAGACAGACTATTAAAAAGCAGAGATGTTACTTTGCCAACAGAGGACCATCTAGTCAAGGCTATGATTTTTCCAGTAGTCATTTATGGATGTGAGAGTTGGACTATAAGAAAAGCTGAGCACCAAAGAATTGATGCTTTTGAAATATGGAGTTGGAGAGGACTCTTGAGAGTCACTTGGACTGCAAGGGTATGCAACCAGTTCATCCTAAAGGAAATCAGTACTGAATATTCATTGGAAGTACTGATGTTAAAGCTGAAACTCCAATACTTTAGTCACTTGATGTGAAAAGCTCATTTGAAAAGAGCTTTCATTTTAAAAGACCCTGATGCTCGGAAAGATTGAAGGCAGGAGAAGGGGACCACAGGAGATGAGATGGTTGAATGGCCTCACTGACTCAGTGGACATGAGTTTGAGTAAATTCCAGGATTTGGTGATGGATAGGGAGGCCTGGTGTGCTGCAGTCCATGGGGTCACAAAGAGTCGGAAACAATTGAGAGACTGAACTGAACTGAATGCCATTTATACAGAAATTCTACCATGGAAACTATTTTGTGTTCAGTTTGCAATGCAGGAGATGTACATTCAATCCCTGGGTCAGGAAGATCCCCTGGAGAAGGGTATGGCAATCTACTCCAGTATTCTTGCCTGGAAAATCATATGGACAGAGTAGTCTTCCAGGCTACAGTCCATGGTTTCTCAGAGTTGGAAACAAATGAGCTACTAACAAACACTTTCACTTTTCACTTGCTGACAGTAGAACACTTGAGTTTTTCAGATAAGTTAATATGAAAAACTTGACACCCTTTAAAAAAATTTTTAGTGCTTTTCTTGAAGAACAGATCACTATGGAGATGGCATTGATGTCTAAATTCACATTTTAAATACAGATGACCAGCACTGGTCATGTCAATGAGAAACCTCAAAAATAATATTTGATATGATAATATGGGAATTTAGTTTAAAAAGATGCTGTGTCATTACTACAAGAGATTGACACATCTCAGTTTTTTCAATGATAGTATTATCTTACCTAGTTTGTAGTTTATGGGTAGGTGCATATCGGTTTCTTTGTCAATGGTTCAAAAACAGTAAATGTAATTAAAAATTCATTTGCCTTTTTTCCTGGTTTACTCATTATGTAATTTTTCATTTCTTTATTATGTTAGTGTCAAATGTATGGTCAAGCATAAACGTTACCTTTTCAGCTGTTCATTTATTAGCACTGATCATTTGTGTATAGGGAAGCACTGGGAGGTTCTATTTTTAAACATGTTTGTTAGTCTCTCTGAATTATCTGTTCTCAATCACTCAATTTATTATCCTCAATATTTTAGTTTGATTTATATTGTGATTTGTTTTTTTAGTGTGTTTCCATTTTGTTCAGATCTATCTTTGTCCCTTTTTTCAGATTCTCTATTGATGACAGTCATTATTTACTGAGACACTTTGTTAAATACTCTTATACCCTAGATTTACCTTTAATAGTGCAGAGATATAGATATATCATTGTCTCTGTTTCATGGATTAGGCACAGAGAGGTAACTTGTAATTCACATAGCTAGAAGTAATAAAATCAGAAATTTGGATGAAAGCCATTAGGTCCTTGAAGAACGACACTGCTTTGTCTCCTAGAGCATACTGCTTTCCAGGGGTCTAGGCTTTATCAATTAACTGCCTAACTCAACAGGGTTATCTCCAAGAAGGATATCAGAGCTAGGTAGGATCTGTTTTATCTGTGTGTTCCTCTAAATATGTGTTATACATATATATATATATAATTTGGGGGGAATATATATTATATATATATGTGTGTGTATATATATATATATTTACCTGCCCTTTCCTCTAAATATATGATTGATATATATATATATATATATATATATAAAATTTGGGGGGAATATATATTTATATATATATATTTACCTGCCCTTTCCTCTAAATATATGAGATATATATATATATATATATATATATATATATATAAAATTTGGGGGGAATATATATTTTATATATATATATATTTCCTCATTTTCCCCCAAATTCTCTATTAACACAAAATTGTTCCTCATGACTTACAAACTAAACAGGTAATACATTTGCATACACAAGTGTGAAAGTAAAGTGAAAGTGATAGTCCCTCAATGCTCAAGATTTTTCAAGACAGACTTCAACAATATGTTAATCGGGAACTTCCAGATGTTCAAGCTGGATTTAAAAAAGGCAGAGTAACCAGAGATAAAATTGCCAACATTTGTTGGATCATAGAAAAAGCAAGAGAACTCCAGAAAAAACATCTACTTCTGTTTCACTAACTATGCTAAAGCCTTTGTTTGTGTTGGTCACAACAAATTGGAAAATTCTTCAAGAGATGGGAATACCAGACCACCTGACCTGCCTCCCGAGAAATCTGTATGCAGTTCAAGAAGCAACAGTTAGAACTGGACATGGAACAAGGAACTGGTTCCAAACTGGGAAAGGAGTACATCAAGGTTGCATATTGTCACCTTGCTTGTTTAACTTATATGCAGAGTACATTATGCAAAATGCCAGGCTATATGAAGAACAAACTGAAATTAAGTTGCCGGGATAAATATAAATAACCTCAGATAGGCAGATGACACCACCCTTATGGCAGAAAGCAAAGAGGAACTAAAAAGCCTCATGATGAAGGTCCAAGAGGAGAGTGAAAAAGCTGGCTAGAAATTCAGCATTCAAAAAACTTAGATAATGGCGTCTGTTCCCATCACTTCATGGCAGATAGCTGGGGAAACAATGGAAACAGTGACAGGCTTTATTTTGGGGAGCTCCAAAATCACTGCCAATGGTGACTACAGCCACGAATTAAAAGACGCTTCCTGCTTGGAAGAAAAGTTATGACAAACCTAGATAGCATATTAAAAAGCAGAAACATTACCTTGCTGACCAAGGTGCATCTAGTCAAAGCTATGGTTTTTCCAGTAGCAGTGTGTGGATGTGAGATTTGGACCATAAAGAAAGTGGAGCACTGAAAAATTGATGTTTTTGAACTCATATTTTGGAGAAGAATCTTGAGAGTCCGTTCGACTGCAAGGAGATCAAATCACTCAATACTAAAGGAAATCAACCCTGAATATTCATTACAAGGATTGATGCTAAAATTGAAGCTTTAATACTTTGGCCACCTGACGAAAAGAGCCAATTCACTGGAAAATCCCTGAGGCTGGGAAAGATGAAGGCAGGAGGAGAAGGGGACGACAGTGGATGCAATGGTTGGACGGCAAAAAGGACTCAATGGACCTGAGTTTGAACAAGCTCCGGAGATGATGAAGATCAGGAAGCCTGGTGTGCTGCAGTCCATGGGTTGCAAAGAGTTGGACATGACTGAGCGACTAAACAAAATGTAGTATGAAAGTGAAAAGCATGAGAAATGAGGACTATGTAGTTTTCTGTTTCCCTTACTCTATCAACCTATTAAATATTGTTTTTCGTAGAAATAATTGTGCATCCCTTTACTTATGGATTTGAACTTTTATGTATACACACACACATTTTCTGTCCATAAAAAATATATACAGGTACCTTTTCTACATTTGATATTGGCTTATAAAAAATCCCCATAGAAGCATTAAAGTAAATAATCAGAGAAACTAACTCTCATTTAATAGAATCTGAACAAAGATCCTTCATAGTTAATTTTATTAATATCCAAAATAATATTTCTGTTATTGACTATGCCAAAGCCTTAGACTGTGTGGATCACAATAAACTGTGGAAAATTATGAAACAGATGAGAATACCAGACCACCTGACCTGCCTCTTGAGAAACCTGTATGCAGGTCAGGAAGCAACAGTTAGAACTGGACATGGAACAACAGACTAGTTCCAAATAGGAAAAGGAGGACGTCAAGGCTGTATGTTGTCACCCTGCTTATTTAACTTCTATGCAGAGTACATCATGAGAAACATCAGGCTGGATGAAGCACAAGCTGGAATCAAGATTGCCAGGAGAAATATCAATAACCTCAGATATGCAGATGACACCACCCTTATGGCAGAAAGTGAAGAAGAACTAAAGAGCCTCTTGATGAAAGTGAAAGAGGGGAGTGAAAAAGCTCAACATTCAGAAAACGAAGATCATGGCATCCAGTCCCATCACTTCATGGAAAATAGATGGGAAAACAGTGGCTGACTTTTTTTTTTTTTTTATTCCAAAATCACTGCAGATGGTGATTGGAGCCATGAAATTAAAAGATGCTTACTCCTTGGAAGGAAAGTTATGACCAACCTAGACAGCATATTAACAAGCAGAAACATTAATTTGTCAATAAAGGTCCATCTAGTCAAAGCCGTGGTTTTTCCAGTATTCATGTATGAATGTGAGAGTTGGACTATAAAGAAAGCTGAGAGCAGAAGAATTGATGCTTTTGAACTGTGGTGTTGGAGAAGATTCTTGAGAGTCCCTTGGACTACAAGGAAATTCAACCAGTCCATCCTAAGGGAAATCAGTCCTGAATATTCATTGGAAGGACTCATGTTAAAGCTGAAACTCCAATAATTTAACCATCTGATGCAACGAGCTGACTCATTTGAGAAGACTCTGATGTTGGGAAAGATTGAAGGCAGGAGGAGAAGCAGATGACAGAGGATGAAATGGTTAGATGGCATCACCGACTCAATGGACATCAGTTTGGGTAAACCCCGGGAGTTCATGATGGACAGGGAAGCCTGGTGTGCTGTGGTTCATGGCGTCACAAAGAGTCGGACATGACTGAGCAACTGAACTGAACTGAAAATAATGATCATAATTAACTATTAAGAAAAGAGAAGATAGGCCCACTAATATGGTTGTATGAATCTGGAAAGAGGTAAAGCCTACTGCGAAATTTGTTTAGCCTCAATTTTTAGATTGTTCTTATTAAGATGACTTTCTTCAAGATTCTATATTTTACCATAAGAGAAAAAAAGGGGTAAAAACCACGCTCTCAATTTCACATCTTTACTTCTCTTGGCTATTCCTTGTACAATACCTTTGTTGCTAGTTACCAAATCCCCTCAGTTCAGTTCAGTTCAGTTCAGTTCAGTCGCTCAGTCGGGTCTGACTCTTTGCGACCCCGTGAATCGCAGCATGCCAGGCCTCCCTGTCCATCACCATCTCCCGGAGTTCACTCAGACTCACATCCATTGAGTCAGTGATGCCATCCAGCCATCTCATCCTGGGTCGTCTCCTTCTCCTCCTGCCCCCAAGCCCTCCCAGCATCAGAGTCTTTTCCAATGAGTCAACTCTTCGCATGAGGTGGCCAAAGTACTGGAGTTTCAGCTTTAGCATCATTCCTTCCAAAGAAATCCCAGGGTTGATCTCCTTCAGCATGGACTGGTTGGATCTCCTTGCAGTCCAAGGGACTCTCAAGAGTCTTCTCCAGCACCACAGTTCAAAAGCATCAATTCTTTGGCACTCAGCCTTCTTCACAGTCCAGCTCTCACACCCATACATGACTAATAGAAAAACCATAGCCTTGACTAGACAGACCTTAGTCGGCAAAGTAATATCTCTGCTTTTGAATATGCTATCTAGGTTCATCATAACTTTTCTTCCAAGGAGTAAGCGTCTTTTAATTTCATGACTGCAGTCACCATCTGCAGTGATTTTGGAGCCCCCCAAAATAAAGTCTGACACTGTTTCCACTGTTTCCCCAACTATTTGCCACTCAAGTGATGAGACCAGGTGCCATGATCTTTGTTTTCTGAATGTTGAACTTTAAGTCAACTTTTTCAGTCTCCACTTTCACTGTCATCAAGAGGCTTTTTAGTTCCTCTTCACTTTCTGCCATAAGGGTGGTGTCATCTGCATATCTGAGGTTATTGATATTTCTCCCGGCAATCTTGAATCCAGCTTGTGTTTCTTCTAGTCCAGCGTTTCTCATGATGAACTCTGCATATAAGTTAGCAGGATGTTAAATCTCAGCATACTGCCTGCCATATACCATATTTGGCATAGCATTGTAGGGAAACTGCATTTTTATTTGTTTACTTTGCCTACAAAAGTCCATCTAGTCAAGGCTATGGTTTTTCCTGTGGTCATGTATGGATGTGAGAGTTGGATTGTGAAGAAAGCTGAGTGCAGAAGAATTGATGCTTTTGAACTGTGGTGTTGGAGAAAACTCTTGAGAGTCCCTTGGACTGCAAGAAGATCCAACCAGTCCATTCTAAGGAGATCAGTCTTGGATGTTCTTTGGAAGGACTGATGCTAAAGCTGAAACTCCAATACGTTGGCCACCTCATGTGAAGAGTTGACTCATTGGAAAAGACTGATGCTGGGAGGAATTGCGGGCAGGAGGAGAAGAGGACAACAGAGGATGAGATGGCTGGATGGCATCACTGACACAATGCAGATGAGTCTGAGTGAACTCCAGAAGTTGGTGATGGACAGGGAGGCCTGGCGTGCTGCAATTCATGAGGTCACCAAGAGTCGGACACGACTGAGCCACTGAATTGGACTGAACTGAAGCAAATACAGTAATAATTGTTCAATATCAGTATCTTGCCACAGATAAAGATGATAATCAGTCATTTTCAATTCTTTTTGACATACATTTCTTTTCTTCTACATAGAGGAATAACTGACTCAACCAGTCTACAGAGATACAAAAACAGACATCTAGGAAAAATAAGGGTCATAATTAGTTCTTAAGAAACTTGATGGTAGAAGATTTTTAATTATGTGTTAACATAGTTTCTTAAAATGATCATTTTGTATTCAAGAAAATGTTGGGATCATTTTAGCAGTATTATACATTGAAATTGAGTTTTAAGTTCTGCTCTTCATGTATTTATTGTTAACATTTATAAAATAAATTATTGTTTTATGTTAAGAGATCATCTTTGATTTTAGTTCTTTTGTATTTCAGTTTCCCAACCTTAGTTAGTCCTAAAATAACCTTGATCTATTGAAACCTTATTGAGATGATCTTGTCTGTTCAATACTGGGATCAGTCCACATCTTTTTTGTAGATGTGCATATTATTATTAAGCAAACTAGATACATAAAATTTTTCATGTAATCAAAAGGTTATTAATTCTCTTTATAAAACTCCTTTGAACTTTGGAAACTGATTTGCACAATTTTTTTGTGTACCCTGACATATCATTACATTTAAGGTATTATTTTATTGCAAAGTATTTTTCCACAATATTCTAGGAAATTATCCATTGTAAATCCAGCAAATGGTTTATCTAAAAGTAAGTAATCACTCAGTCATTTGTTCATAATTATATCGATGAAGCTCCAAGGATGTAATTTTGCAAAGTTGGTGGATGCCTTGATATTTACATTTAATTTGCTAAAGACAGCTAAAATTTTATTCTGAACTGTTTGACCACACTAAAAATGCTATACAAGAACATAGTAATAGTGTTCTAAAAATTATTTTTGGTATTTTTGCAGTAAATGAAAGGAAAGCCATTTGCATCTCTCTGAGGCTTGTTTATGGACTCATTCTCTTTATTCATTCAACTATTTTTTTCCTTTTTTTTCTGTCTTGTCACTCTTTATATTGTGATGTATAATTATTGGCAATCAATTCAATAGATGTTTATTGTGAATCAACTATGCATTATGCATTAATCTAGGGATTAGATTTATAAAGATAAGCCTGCATTCAGGAATTATATAGTTGGGCAGCTATGAAAGTAAAAGATAATTATAATACAGTGTGATAAAAGCAATAATTACTATGAATGGAATGATGTGAGAGGACAAAAAAAAGAAAGATTGAGTAATTACTTTGGCTAGAGCTGTTTCAAAAAGCTTTACAGAGATGATGTTGAATTGGTTCTTGGCATATAAACAACAGATTGTTGCTCCTATTTTGTGCTTGTTTGTTTTTTCTCAATGTTTGTATTGTGGTAAAATAAACATAACATTAAATTTACAATTTTAACCATTTTTCAGTGTGCTGTTCAATGATATTAAATACATCCAGAATATGCAATGATCATTACCCCAAATCTCCATAACGCTACACTTATAAAACTGAAACTTTGTACCCATTAACAATTCTTCATACTATTCTCCTCCTAGCTCCCAACAACCACAATTCTATTGTCTCTATGTATGTTTTTGACTATATTCAGTATCTCATATGAGTGGAATCATACAGTATTTGTCGCTTTGTAACTGGATGTTCTGCTTAGCATAATGTCCTTAAGATTTATCCAGGTTGGGTGTGTGAGCATAGTTACTGAGTTGTGTCTTTTTGTGACCCCATGGACTGTAGCCCAACAGTCTCCTCTGTCCATGGGATTTTTCAGGCAAGAACACTGGAGTGGGTGCCATTCCCTCCTGCAGGAGATCTTCCCAACCCAGGGACTGAACATGTCTCCTGTGTCTTCTGCACTGCAGGCAGATTCGTTACCCACTGAGCCATCAAGGAAGCAGGACATGTCAAAATTTTCTTCCTTTTTAAGGCTGAACATATATATATATATATCATATTTTTTATTTATCCATTCATCTATCGACAGGCAATTGGGTAGATTCTACATTTTAGCTATCATAAAATCACACTGCTGTGAACATGGGTATACCAATATCTCCTTGAGACCTTGCTTTCAATTCTACTGAGTATATACCCAAAAGTAGAAATGCTGGATCATATGGTAATTCTATGTTTAATTTTTTGAAGAACTGTCATCATGTTTTCTACAGCAGTTGTAACATTTTACATTCCCACCAAGATTACACAATGGTTTCAGTTTTTTCACATACTCACCAACACTTGTTATTATCTGTTTTTGTTGTTGTTTTCTTTAACAGTAGCCATCCTAATTGATATTAGAAGGCATTCCATTGTAGTGTTGATTTGAGTTCATCTTAGTTTTTTATTGGCTTTTGGGTGGCTAATTTTCCTTAGATTATGTGTTTCAAAATGTGTTCCAAGGATGACATAATCAAAATTACATTGTTAATGTCAGAATGTTTATTTTTTATTTTTTAATATAAATTTATTTATTTTAATTGGAGGTTAATTACTTTACAATATTGTATTGGTTTTGCCATACATCAACATGAATCTGCCATAGGTATACACATGTTTAATGTAATTTCTTATGCTAGCAAACTCCTATCCAATAGTTATGGTACTTTATGCAGAATATACATTTTTAGAACTTCTTAGATAATTTTTAGCAGAATAAACTTTACCACAGAAACAAGTAAAAATTATTTTTTTCTGCATCAATGTTACTATCCTATTCATGATCATATTGTCTATAACTATCATCTCCAAGTTGTGTTAACAAGCACATTTATTTAGCTTTCACTAATGTATTGTGCTGTGCTGTGCTTATGCACACAGTCATGTCTGACTCTTTGTGACCCCATGGACTATAGCCCACCAGGCTCCTCTGTCCGTGGAATTCCCCAGGCAAGAGTACTGGAGTGGGTTGCCATGGCCTCCTCCAGGGGAATCTTCCTAACCCAGGGATCAAACCCAGTTCTCCTGCACTGCAGGTAGATTCCTTACTGACTGAGCTATGAAAGAAGCCAAAGAATACTGGAGTGGGTAGCCTATCCCTTCTCCAGGGGATCTTCTGGACCCGGGAATCGAATCTGTGTCTCCTGCACTGCAGCCAGATTCTTTACCAGATGAGCTACCAGGGACCTCCAGAAACCTGGTTTTCTTAGAGATAAATTAGATTCAATGACCTAAAATCCTGGGATTGGTGGACACTTTATAGATCTAAGTGATTTAAGACCCCATCTAGTCTTCACACCCTCTATGCAATACCCTACTGACTCACCTAGCCTGTGCAATGTCTTTGAATCTATAGGCTCCTTTTTCTGGAATACATTTGAACCGTCACTCACTGCAGGGTATTCACTCATGTTTCATGTCCAGCCCAAGTGCCTCCTCCATGAAAGCATCCATAAATGGCTCCAGCCATGCAAATATGATGTTATCTTCTACTGTATGATCACCAGACCTACCTTTGCTCTTGTGGTTACACTACCTTGCAAATTTTCTTGACAAGTTTGCCCTAAATTCTTTGAGGATAGAAATTATTCTAATTGTTATTATTATTATTTTATCTTAGGCAGTGCCTTACATCTGAGATATAAATATTTGCTCTTTATTTAAATGGATTTTAATAAAACTTTAAAAAGTATGCTAACCAAGCAGTCCTAGATATATTGATACAGATAATTTTATTCACACAGAGGGATGATAATTAAGAATTACATAGATCTTTTCAAGATAAAAAACATAGATTTGAATTTCTTGATTAAAAAATGTCTATAGAGATATAGAAAAAGTACGTTTTTAGGAGCCTATTTAACAAAAATGTGTATTTTTTTAGATTTTTTTTTGCAGTGATAAAGATGAAAAAATTCTAATAGGTATATAAGGATATGTTTAATTTTATCTTTTTCTTAACGTGCATAATTTAAGTTTCCAAATCAAATAAGGATAATTCAATGTTGGAAAATATTCCATATATAAAGTATTAATACAGATATTTTTCAGTGTACAGTGAACAATTTCAAGAAAAGTTATGAATTTTTGAGATTTTTTTAATAGAAAAATTCTGTTTTAAAATACTGATGGACTTTAAGATGCCATTTGGGGATCATTTTCTAAACAGTAAAATAGGAAAGAAAATAATCATGGGATACAGTTTTCCTTGGGGAACTATATTGCTGATCTCACTGGTGTCTGTTCTCTTGAGAAATGAATCCAATCTTGGAGCCACTGAGTCTCTCACAGATGACAAACACTAACACCATGGACAACACAGAACTGCTTTACCACTAATTCCCTCTTGGTCTCTCAGATAAATAGTTGTGGGTAAAAATCAATAGCTGTACCCCCCAGGGTTTGTCGTTCCTGAGCCAGTATTATCATTCACAGTATCAGTTGTGTGTTCTAAAGATCTGTGACAATCTCACGGCAGGCAAATAATTGCAATAAGATAACAACCGAACAGGTGCTTCAGAATAATGACTCAAACCTTTTATAGAAAGCCTATGGAAAACAGAGGTCAAGCCAGCCCAGAGATGTTGATAATGAAGAAGTGAAATGCCTATGATGGCTACTGCTGCTGCTAAGTCGCTTCAGTCGTGTCCGACTCTGTGCGATCCCAGAGATGGCAGCCCACCAGGCTCCCCCGTCCCTGGGATTCTCCAGGCAAGAACACTGGAGTGGGTTGCCATTTCCTTCTCCAGTGCATGAAAGTGAAAAGTGAAAGTGAAGTCGCCCAGTCGTGTCCGACTCCTAGCGACCCCATGGACTCCAGTAAGCCAATTATCTGATTCATTATCTAGGTACAAAAATTCTGTGAGAATTTCCATTAAAAATCAGTGCATATTAGCCTTTTCCCCAAAATCCGCCTCCTGAGAAACATCTGAGGGTCTTTCAAATCGAAATTATAAATGAGAAAGCAAAAAGAAATTTTTAAAAAAAGCAAACTTTTTTTTTAAAGTGAAATAAAGTTTTCATAGAGTTTCTATATAAAGTTTTAGGACTGCTTTGGTCCATCCCAGAAATGTTTACGATCCTGACACTCAGGATGTGAATGCAGCTCTTAGGAGAGGAGTGTGTGAACACTCCTCTCTATCCTGTTCTTTCTCACCAGTATCATTTCTGAACCACCACCTACTACCTGGAGCTTTGAGAAATGCTCCCCAGTTTCTTCTGAAAGCAAGTAAAACTCACAGTTTTTATTTTAATAGAGTTATATATATATGTGAGAAAGAAAATAAAATTACTCAAAATTTGCCGATGTATTGAAAGGTGATGGTTTAAAATTATTTGTCAGATCAATCGGTAGACTTCAAATATCACATTGGTAGGCTAGCATTTCTAAAGTCACACTTCATTGACTGTTTTGTCTGGGAAGTGAAAGCCGCGCAGTCTTGTCTGACTCTCTGCGACACGTGTCCAGGAGGAACTATATAGTCCATGGCCGGAATTCTCTAGGCCAGAATACGTTCTCCAAGATCTTTCTACAAGATCCTTTCTCCAGGGCATCTTCCCAACCCAGGGATTGAACCCAGGTCTTCCGCATTGCGGACGGATTCTTTACCAGCTGACCAACCAGAGAAGCCCTTTGTCTGGGAAAATGCCTGGAAATTTTGTTCTCTGGGGTTAATCCTCTGTCAGAGAGCACTCCTAACCCCGTTTCATCGGGCAAAGTTGTATTGAGTGTTCTTTCTTCACAGCCAGCAAGTGAGTGGGGGTGACTGTCAGTTTTGATCTATTGAAAATTTTGATTGTCCTACTCTAGGAACATCAGTCATCTGGCCAAGACTGTGCAGCCATTCTCAGCACTCAGAGGTGTTGTCTTTTGACAGATGTCTTTCTGACAGATGGACAGACAGGGGCTGAAGGTAGCTTGACCGCACTTGAGATCCTATTGTGTGTTAACATCAACCTAAAAACTGGAACCAGATGAAGGCAAATGTATTAACAGAAGACATTACCTGCTAGAGTGAGTGTGCCCTTATAGTCTAGACTCTTCTGGTTTGTATACTGCTTTGTTTCATACTTACTTTGAATGTTTTTCACTTTTATATTCTGTGACTAGAATTCTGGGAGTGGCCCCATCTTTGATGTCTGGGAGTCTTACAGGAACTGAGCATGGGGGTCTGTAGAAAGCCATCCACACAGGCATTCGGGAGACACATGTAACTCAGTTTACGGAGTGAGTCTATTGGAGAATTTTTTTTTTTTTTACAATTTCTCATATAAAAATGTATTTATTTATTTTTAATAAAAATTTATTTATTTTAATTGGAGGTTAATTACTTTACAATATTGTATTGGTTTTGCCATACATCAGCATGAATCCGCCATAGGTATACAAGTGTTCCCCATCCTGAACCCCCCTCCCTCCTCCCTCCCTGTACCATCCCTCTGGGTCATCTCAGTGTACCAGCCCTGAGCATCCAATATCAAGCATTGAACCTGGACTGGCTATTTGTTTCGTATATGATATTATACATGTTTCAATGCCATTCTCCCAAATCATCCCAACCTTGC
The DNA here is from genome assembly GCF_014754425.2 of Oryx dammah. Taxonomy (NCBI): domain Eukaryota; kingdom Metazoa; phylum Chordata; class Mammalia; order Artiodactyla; family Bovidae; genus Oryx; species Oryx dammah. Next base: position 58,932,925 of record NW_024070202.1, on the reverse strand, counting down.
CCACTCCCACAGAGTCCAAAAGTCTGTTCTATACATCTGTGTCTCTTTTGTTGTCTCGCATACAGGGTTATCGTTACCATCTTCTAAATTCCATATATATGCGTTAGTATACTGTATTGGTGTTTCTCTTTCTGGCTTACTTCACTCTGTATAATCAGCTCCAGTTTCATCCACCTCATTAGAACTGATTCAAACGTATTCTTTTTAATGGCTGACTAATACTCCATTGTGTATATGTTCCACAGCTTTCTTATCCATTCATCTGCTGATGAACATCTAGGTTGCTTCCATGTCCTGGCTATTATAAACAGTGCTGCAATGAATATTGGGGTACACGTGTCTCTTTCAATTCTGGTTACCTCAGTGTGTATGCCCAGCAGTGGGATTGCTGGGTCATAAGGCAGTTCTATTTGCAGTTTTTTAAGGAATCTCCACACTGTTCTCCATAGTGGCTGTACTAGTTTGCATTCCCACCAACAGTGTAAGAAGGTTCCCTTTTCTCCACACCCTGTCCAACATTTATTGCTTGTAGACTTTTGGATTGCAGCCATTCTAACTGGCGTGAAATGGTACCTCAGTGTGGTTTTGATTTGCATTTCTCTGATAATGAGTGATGTTGAGCATCTTTTCATGTGTTTGTTAGCCATCTGTATGTCTTCTTTGGAGAAATGTCTATTTAGTCCTTTGGCCCATTTTTTGATTGGGTCATTTATTTTTCTGGAATTGAGCTGCAGGAGTTGCTTGTATATTTTTGAGATTAGTTGTCGGTTGCTTCATTTGCTATTATTTTCTCCCATTCTGAAGGCTGTCTTTTCACCTTGCTTATAGTTCCTTTGTTGTGTAGAAGCTTTTAAGTTTAATTAGGTCCCATTTGTTTATTTTTGGTTTTATTTCCAATATTATGGGAGGTAGGTCATAGAGGATCCTCCTGTGATTTATGTCGGAGAGTGTTTTGCCTATGTTCTCTTCTAGTTTTTATTGGAGAATTTTTTACTCTGCTAAATTTCTTTAGAAACTAGAAGACCCACTGATTGATAACCAAACACACTATCTTTGAAATAAGGAAGATAACATGTCTCATCATTATGATAATTGTACAGTTACAGAATTATAATAACTGAACAGAATCTGCTGGTTTTAGTTCTGTGTGAAGAATCCTGGACATTCAGATTATAGAGGCACAGTGCAGAGGGTCTCTGCTCCCTCATCCATTCTAAGCCACATGCACTCATAAGTCGGTACCCAGAAAGAACTTTATTATAAATTCAGGGCATCATGTAAATTTTCTGTCATGGTTTCAGGTCTAAAACAACAACAACAACAACAGTTGTACTCCCAGGCTGGAAATCAGAGAGGACAGCAGTGTAAGCACCCACCTCTCCACATCCTGTGGGGAGGTATACCTATGGCAGGGCAGTGTGTGCACACGTCCTCAGTTGTGGCCAATGTTTTGTGACTCCTTGGACTGTAGCCCCACCAGGCTTCTCTGTCCATGAGATTTTTCTGAACTTCAGGACAACTTTCTACATTTATGGTATGAACACTGCTGGACTCCATTCAGATCTCCTCAAATGCACTTGACCATTTTAACTCCCCTTCTCCAGCTTCAGTGCACTTTGGCCTCTAACAGCTAGTACCTGAGGCCCCTCTCCATCATATTGCCTTCAAATATGAAAAAGCACAAAAAGAAAAGGTACCTGGGAGGTTACATCCTACCATACTCTTCCTGTCTCCAATCAAGCTGCCCTTTGTCAATGATTAACAGCTGCAAGCATATGAAGGCCCACCTCCCTTGACTTTGTGCAGGTGAAATCTGAGGAAGAACACACTCCAGGATTCCCACGTGGGCCCAGGCTAAAGCTACTCTCCTCCAGACTTGCCTGGAATTGCATTTTGGCTTGCCTTCTTCTTTCTTAAGTAGTTTCCCCCACTTCTTTCCATGCTTCTGTAGGAGGATTTCACTAAATCACTTGTACAAGATAATTCTTAACCCATGTCAGGATCTGCTACTAGACAACTTGACCTAAACATGGGGCAAGTGTAAACTCTGTGTTATACTGACAGGTTTGCTGGTCACCGGGGTAACTTAACACAGTGTCAACAGTTCTCAGCTGTGAGACAGGAGCTGCTAAGCACTTGGAGACCTGAGGAACCCATAGGAGCTCAGGTCGTCATATTAGTTATCTATGGCTAGATAACAAATTCCCCAGAAGTGTAACAGTTTAAACAGTACCCATTTGTAATCTCACAGTTCCTGTGTGCCAGCTATCCTGGCACTTAACTAGGCTGGGTCTTCTTCTCCAGGAGCCTGTACAGTCTGTAACCTACATATCAGCCATGGTTGTAGTCATCTCCAGGCTTAACTGGGCTGGGAGCCACATCCATGCTCCTTTAGTGGTTGTTGGTAGGATTCAGTCATTCATGGGTTACTGGGTTTATTTTCTCAGTAGCTGTTGGGCAACAGCCCCTCTGAGGTCTTCACCTCCTAGAGCCACTCCACATGGCAGCTTGCTTTGGCAAAGTAAAAATAAACTAGAAAGCAAGTGAGAGCAAGAACTAGAAAGATAAGAGTCACAGTCTCTTGTAACCTCATCTTGAAAGTGATATCTCATCATTTTGCCATTATTTTCTTCATTAGAAGCAAGATACTAGATACTAGATACAGCCCATGCTCAGAGGAAGGAGACTGTGTAAGAGCCAGCATACAGGGAAGTGGGAAGTGGACTCTCCCTCTAGCGTTTGCATCCTTCTAGGCAACCTGACAATACTCAGATACCTAAGTATCCAGGCTCATTTTTGCAGATTCTTGCTTGTCACTCCTGTTTCCTTTCAGTAAAGTTTTCATTTATACCTCAATGATCATATTCAAAAGTTAATTCTATCTAATTTATTATCCCAGATAAAGAAGTAAAATACATATTTACACATAAATACCATTTAAATGTCTGCATAAGGAAGAAATACTTCTGACAGTTCCATTCTTGGAATAAGTTATAAAAAATAAAATGGTTAAAATTCTGTTTTGACAAATCATGTGGCTTAGAAACTCAAAAATCTCTGCTGCCACTTGGTTGGCATTTCTTTTGACACATTCTGAAATGATGCTCAGATAATTTGCTTCTTTGCTCAACCTGGCTTGACAACTGAAAGGTATTTTGTGCTGGTCTTCTATGAAAAGCCCTGTGTCCACTTCAGTGGCTCCAAAATGAATCAGTTCAACTCCCGGATATGAATGATTCATTGGATCTTATCTCCCTCATGCTGGCTGCCTTGGTGCTCAATTCCATAATATAATGATTTCTAAATACCGAGTCCAGATGTTCCCCTGGGATAAGCCAGGCAGTGAGAATACAGGTGTGTGAAAGGATGAAGTATGTTTTATTCTGAATTTTTAACTTGAAATAATTGCAGTTAGGGCTTATAGTCAGAACATGCTAAAACTTTTAATGCATTTATTTAGGCATCCCTTTTCTTTTCACCTGCATGATTACGAAAATAAAAATAAAAATCTGTGGCTCAGTGATATACAGAAAATAAATGAGCTAATCAATAGAGTTGCCAACATAGTTGTTATCTTGAAGTTGGCCTTACACCTGTCTAAAATTTCAGAAAAGATTGCGAAGCTCCTGCCTTTACTGGTTAATAAGAAAATCAAGTGGCATTAAATAAAAAGTAGTGATCTAATGCCAGATCAAGTAGTCTTTTATGCTCACTGACTCTAGATTGAGCTGTAACTACCGACAGGGAGGAGTAACCTTGTTTTAACATTAACTATGCATGAAGGTCATTTCTGTGGTTTCCAGAAATTCTTACTCTTATACGTGAATTGATTTTAAATTAATCACTATTGAGGTTAATCCTTAATTGTATGTGTATATATACATATTTCAAATATATATGTACTTATAAATTATAATAAAAGTATATTGCAGCTAATAGCTTTATAAAAGCCTTACTTTGTACCAGAATGTTTAAAGATCCCAGGGCACCATCAGCAAGATATCCTCTCAGATAAACAAACTAAACAATAGAGATGTGCAATTCATATAAATACACACAGATGTAACCCTGGAAATCTATTATTTTTCTTGCAGGATACATTCTGTCTCAACAGTAATAAAATTTATACAATTGCTAAATCAAACAGATGTAGCTTACATTGTGTCTAAAAGCCACCAAGTCTGGATTCTGGAAGAATTAGCCCTTGTGTCAAAACTGTAAGCCCTGCACTAGCTTCACAGACGTTTATGCCACTGTGAAGGGATAAATAGAAGGTGAAGTTAGATCTCAATCTACATTTTAAACATTCCCAAATGAAAGGAAACATTTGCAGAGCAAGAAGCATGTAATGCCTCTCATACCAATTAATAAATTCTCAGGACTGTGTGCAGGACACAGAAATTCGGGTAGCTGGGATACTAAGATATGAAGTGAGCCGACCAAAGCTTTTCTGAAGACCTGGACTATTTTCTAAAAATCTAACAAAATCTGATCCAACAAAATATGTTGATCTTATTTTTTTAATATTATAAATCCAGTATTTAAAAGAGTTGAGTATTAAAAATCTGTCAACCATCATTTCATTCAACATAGAGAACTATAAATATTTTCATTCATAAAGACACATGTATGTATATATGCACACACACACACACACACACACACACACACATATATATATATATATATACAGGCACCCTAACTCCTTTTGAAAAACAAAATCATATAATACATATGCTTTGCAAACTGCCTTTCTAATTTTAAAATATATCATGAATGCCTTGTGGGTTACAGTAGACACTGTTAGCTACCTCAAAATTAAAAGGAAACTTTTGATTTTCTGATTAAGTAAGATGGATACTAGCTTGCTTCTTTCCTTTCCCCTGCCCTACATTCTTCTGACTTACATATAAATGTGAAGGCTGATGCTATAGTAGCCATCTTGGGAGGATTAGAGAAAAGCAAAGAGCATCACAGAGGTACTATCCCTGAACCAAAGCTAGCATTGCCTACCTAAGTTCTTTAACTTAGTTTATTAGTAGAAAAATAAATTATTAAAGCCATTGTGATTGAGTTTTCTGTTATTTGAAGTCAAATACATGTATTTTATTTTTAATCTACCTTTGATTTTTCTTAAAGATAGGATACATACTGCTGATATAATGATTACAAAATTGAATTTCAAACAGTTTAGGACAAGGCACTGCTGCTGCTGCTAAGTCACTTCAGTCATGTCCAACTCTGTGTGACCCCATAGATGGCAGTCCACCAGGCTCCACCGTCCCTGGGATTCTCCAGGCAAGAACACTGGAGTGGGTTGCCATTTCCTTCTCCAAGGACAAGGCACTAAATAGTATTAAATCATATAGCAAAAGTTTATATCATTTTGCTTTATTGTAGTTATTCTGAAGAGATGATATAAAGAAGAAGTTCTGACTTAAATTACAAATTTTTGCTAATCATCCTTTTGAAAAATGCCTTATAACAGACTTAGCTCAAAATTAACAATTTTGCTTTGATTTTTTTGTTATCATTACTCTTCATTCATATTAAGCAATACTGGTTTCTACTTTTGATGAGAGTGGATTTAGGAAGATATATTAAGAAAATATCAATTCAATTGTCACATGCATATGATAAAATCTTAAATGTGGAATAGCAAATAATTAAAGTTGGGAAACACAGTTTTCTACTATATCCCTTTTAAAAGTTATATACTATATTCTCATAAGTTTATATTTGATGGTAACATTTAAAACGTTTTAACAACTGGTATATTGTGGTTGCCAATCATCAACTAATGACCATAAAGCAAATACAGAAACAGACGCCAACATAACAACTGGGATTGTTGCTGAGTACAAGCTGCATATCTATCCTGGTTGCATCAACAGTGCATTTAATCAATTAACCTCTTAGCAAGTATTTAAATTGTGACATACTAATGCCTAAATCATTGCTTAATATATTTGCCAAATAAGTCCTTGATTATTTCCTCAGGATAAATGACTAAAGTTAAATTTCTGAGAAACAGCATAAACATTTTTAAGCATTTCATATGTATTTGCCCAATTAGCCCCAGAATGCTTGTAGCAGTTATATCCTCACAATACCATAGAAGATTGATTTTTTTCTGAATCTTTCTATCATGTTTTTGTACACTCAAAAAAGCAGAGGAATAAAAGAATAATAATATATTAATATTAACATACACTAGTGTTCTCTCCCTTCCTCTTATACATACACACACACACACAGAGTTTTGGTTTTGTTTTTGAAATGAGCTTATTTGTTCATAATACTTCACTGTATTATATTTACTTTGTTTAACTTATAAAATATTATATCATAGGTCAGTTCAGTTCAGTCTCTCAGTCGTGTCTGACACTTTGACACCCTTTAGCAGCACACCAGACTTCTTGTCAATCTCCAACTCCTGGAGCTTACTAAAACTCATGTCCATTGAGTCGGTGATGCCATCCAACCTTATCTTCTGTTGTACCCTATCCTACTGCTTTCAATCTTTCCCAGCATCAGGGTCTTTTCAAATGAGCCAGTTCTTTGCATCAGGTGGAAAAGTATTGCAGTTTCAGCTTCAACATCAATCCTTCCAATGAATATTCAGGACTGATTTCATTTAAGATAGACTGGGTGGATCTCTTGGCAGTCCGAGAGACGCTCAAGAGTCTTCTCCAAAACCACAATTTAAAAGAACTAATTCTTCGGTGCTCAGCTTTCTTTATAGTCCAACTCTCACATTCATACATGACTACTGGAAAAACTATAGCTTTGACTAGATGGACCTTTGTTGGCAAAGTAATATCTCTGCTTTTTAATATACTGTCTAGGTTGGTCATAGCATTTCTTCTAAGGAGCAAGCGCCTTTTAATTTCATGGCTGCAATCACCATCTCCAGTGATTTTGGAGCCCCCCCAAAATAAAGTTTCTCACTGTTTCCATTGTTTCCCCATCTATTTGCCATGAAGTGATGGGCTCGGATGCCATGACCTTCGTTTTTTGAATGTAAAGTTTTAAACCAACTTTGTCACTCTCCTCTTTCACTTTCATCAAGAGGCTCTTTAGTTCTTTGCTTTCTGCCATAAGGGTGGTGTCATCTGCATATCTGAGGTTATTGATATTTCTCCCAGCAATCTTGATTCCAGCTTATGCTTCATCCAGCACTCTGAATATAAGTTAGGCAAGCAAGGTGACAATATACAGCCTTGTTGTACTCCTTTCCCAGCTGGGAACTAGTCTGTTGTTCCATGTCCAGTTGTAACTGTTGCTTCCTGACCTGTATACAGATTTGTCAAGAAGCAGATCAAGTGGTCCAGTATTCCCATCTCTTTTTTTTTTTTTTTTTTTCAGGAGAAGGAAGGATTTATTACTCACAGCAAGTATGGAGAACACTGGGGATCTTTCTCAAAGCAGTGTAAAGACAGCAAAAACGGGGAAATTTCAAGGTAACTGTACATGCATATTCATGAAGGGGCTTGAGCAGAGGGGAATTCAGCATAGAATTGAGACAAAGGTTGACAGTAGTCCAAGCTTTAGTTGATTGAAGTCATGAAGGTCAGGAAAGGTCAAATGCATCATCCCTCAGGTTCCAGTTTATCTGGTGGTTGAGGTTTCAGGCAAATCTTTACCATTGAAACAGTCTTTATTGCAGATGTATTATCTTTACTATTGCTTCTCTTGATTGATAACAGTCCTGCATTCTTTTGTTTCCTTAAGATTATTAATTACTGGGACATCCCTGGTGGTCCAGTGGCTAAGAGTGTGCTCCTATTCCCATCTCTTGAAGAATTTTCCATAAGTTGTTTTGATGCACACAGTCAAAGGCTTTGGCTTAGTCAATAAAGCAGAAATAGATGTATTTCTGGAACTCCCTTGCTTTTTCAATGATCCAAAGGATGTTGGCAATTTGATCTCTGGTTCCTCTGCCTATTCTAAATCCAGCTTGAACATGTGGAATTTCATGGTTCATGTGTTATTGAAGCTTGACTTGGAGGATTTTGAGCATTACTTTGCTAGCATGTGAGATGACTGCAATTGTGTGATAGTTGAAACATTCTATGGCATTGCCTTTCTTTGGGATTGGAATGAAAACTGACCTTTTCCAATCCTGTGGCCACTGCTGAGTTTTCCAAATTTGCTGGCATATTGAGTGCAGCACTTTCACAACATCATCTTTTAGGATTTGAAATAGCTCAACTGGAATTCCATCACCTCCACTAGCTTTGTTTGTAGTGATGATTAAGGCCCACTTGACTTCACATTCCAGGATGTCTGGCACTAGATGAGTGATCATACCATCATGATCATCTGAGTTGTGAGGATCATTTTGTACAGCTTTTCTGGGTATTCTTGCCACCTCTTTTAATATCTTCTGCTTGTGTTAGGTCCATACCATTTCTATCCTTTAGTGAGCCCATCTTTGCATGAAATGTTCCCTTGGTATCTAATTTTCTTGAAGAGATCTCTAGTCTTTCCCATTCTATTGTTTCCCTCTATTTCTTTGCATTGATAGCTGAGGAAGGCTTTCTTATCTCTCCTTGCTATTCTTTGCAACTCTGCATTCAAATGAGTATATCTTTCATTTTCTCCTTTGTCTTTAGCTTCTCTTCTTTTCTCAGCTATTTGTAAGGCCTCCCCAGACAGCCATTTTGCTTTTTTTGCATTTGTTTTCCTTGGGGACAGTCTTGATTACTATCTCCTGTACAATGTCACAAACCTCTGGCCATAGTTCTTCAGACAGTCTGTCTATCAGGTACTAAACCCTTAAATCTGTTCTCACTTCCACTGTATCATCATAAGGGATTTGATTTAGGTCATACCTGAATATTCTAGTGGTTTTCCCTACTTTCTTCAATTTAAGTCTGAATTTGGCAGTAAGTAGTTCATGATCTGAGCTACTATCAGCTCCTGGTCTTGTTTTTGATGACTGTATATAGCTTCTCCATCTTTGGCTGCAAAGAATATAATCAATCTGATTTCAGTATTGACTATATGGTGATGTCCATGTGTAAAGTCTTCTCTTGTGTTGTTGGAAGAGTGTGTTTGCTATAACCAGGGTGTTCTTTTGGCAAAACTTATGGGGCTTCCCTGGTGGCTCAGAGGTTAAACGCCTGCCTCCAATGCGGGAAACCTGGGTTCGATCCCTGGGTTGGGAAGATCCTCTGGAGAAGGAAATGGTAACCCACTCCAGTATTCTTGCCTAGAGAATCCCATGGACGGAAAAGCCTGGTGGGCTACAGTCCAAGGGGTCGCAAAGAGTCGGATATGACTGAACAACTTCACACACACACTATGAGCCTTTGACCTGCTTTATTTTGTACTCCAAGGGCATGTTTGGCTGTTACTCTAGGTATCTCCTGTCTTCCTACTGTTGCATTCTGTTCCTTGTAATGAAAAGGCCAGTTTTTTGGTTGTTTGTTCTAGAAGGTCTTGTAGGTCTTCATAGAACCTTTCAACTTCAGCATTACTTGTTGGGGCATAGACTTGCATTACCGTGATATTGAATGGTTTCCCTTTAAACAAACAGAGATCATTCTTTCATTTTTGAGATTGCATCCAAGTACTACATTTCAGACTCTTGTTGACTATGATGGCTACTCCATTTCTACTAAAGGTTGCTTTCCCATGTAGTAATATCATAGTAATCTTCCAATTTAATGTAATTGATCTAGCTAATTATTTCAAACTTTTAGTCTATTTTAAATTATAAAAGTCATACACATAATTTTTGTAACAAGTTAAACAATGCTAAAATGTAAAAATAAAATGAAATAATCTCACTTCCCTCTTCAAATATAACTACCTCAAACTTATCTTTATTAATATAGATATATCATATCTTTCTCCATGTTTAAACACAAATGTGCCAACATACACAGGCATATATAGGTACTTTATCTGCTGCTGCTGCTGCAAAAAAAATAGGATTTTGCAAATATACAGTGCATCATTTTTATCTTTAATATAACATTTGTATTCCTTACACAAAAAATATGAGCAATATAACTCATTTAATAGCTGAGTCATACTTTACAATGTTGTTGTGTCGTTCAGTCACTAAGTCATGTCCAACTCTTGGTGACTCCATTGACTGCAGCATGCCATCTTCCCTGTCCTTCACTATCTCCTGGGGTTTGCTCAAATTCATGTTCATTGAGTCAGAGATGCTATATAACCATTAATAGCCTATAATTAATTCAAATGTTTTGTTATAGGCATATATGCTTCCAGTTTCCAACTCTTTTACTCCATTGAAAAATGTCCCTGTAGACGTTCACTTTTCTTTTGTGTTTGTTTGTTTGATTTTCCTCTAGGCTAGAGATGCCCCCACTACCACCTCACACACACCAAAATAAGATTGTTAAGTCACAGTATCTACATTTTTAACTACAAAATAGGTGAGGAGATCAAGTTTACCCATGAAATGTTCCAATGTACACATTTATCCATTTAATAGGTTTACTAGTCTTTTTAAAACTATGCTGATATAATACATTTTTTTAAATGTCATTTTACTGTGATTTATCTACCATGAAGTAGAGAAAGTTTTTCCTTACTTTCTTTTCCATTTTTTTAAAAATTTTCAGTGTACTTTTGAATGATTTTATGCTTTTGAATTTATAGAGCTTTTTAATATTTCTGTTAGTAATATTAACTTTCATTTTCAATAAATACTGCAGGTTCTTTATTAGTCTATCATTTGTCTTTTAGCTTTTCTTAGTGTATATTTACCATTTTAATTATCAAGTTGCATTTTTAATGTAATAAAATATATATATTTTTACATGCATATTCTTAAACAATAAAGATTATATTTCTGTGTCAAGTATGTTAAACATTTAACTGCATTTTCTCTAAGCTGGACAGGCAATTGTTCCAGTTCATTTATTGAACAAATTATCCTTTTCCAACTGACCTTTGCTAGTGGTGTGCTTCATACACCACTAATTTTTAGGAGAATCTTACTGTCATCAGACTGGTACCTTAATGTCCAAGGTAGGAGGGGTATTTATACCATAGAAACAAGCAATCAATAGATTGGGCTCCTTCCAACCAATCTGTTGTGAAACATTCATTGTCCATCACTTCTTTGGTTATATGTGGTTCCCTCATATCCCTGGGCTTATCCTTGGACTCAGTATTTTGATTCATTCATCTATTTGCTTTAGTTCAGTTCAGTTGCTCAGTTGTATCAACTTTTTGTGATGCCATGAACTGTAGCACGCCAGGCCACCCTGTTCATGACCAACTCCCAGAGTCCACCCAAACCCACATCCATGGAGTCAGTGATGCCATCCAACCATCTCATCCTCTGTCATCCCCTTCTCCTTCTACCCTAAATCTTTCCCAGCATCAAGGTCTTTTCAAATGAGTCAGCTCTTCACATCAGCTGGCCAAAATATTGGAGTTTCAGATTCAACATTAGTCCTTCGAGTCCAGTTCAGTTCATTTCAGTTCAGTCGCTCAGTTGTGTCTGACTCTTTGCAACCCCATGAATCGCAGCACTCCAGGCTCCCTGTCCATCACCAACTCCCGGAGTTCACTCAGACTCAAGTCCATCGAGTCAGTGATGTCATCGAGACATCTCATCCTCTGTTGTCCCCTTCTCCTCCTGCCCCCAATCCCTCCCAGCATCAGAGTCTTTTCCAATGAGTCAACTCTTCACATGAGGTGGCCAAAGTACTGGAGTTTCAGCTTTCGCATCATTCCTTCCAAAGAAATCCCAGGGCTGATCTTCAGAATGGACTGGTTGGATCTCCTTGCAGTCCAAGGGACTTTCGAGTGTCTTCTCCAACACCACAGTTCAAAAGCATCAATTCTTTGGAGCTCAGCTTTCTTCACAGTCTAACTCTCACATCCATACATGACTACTGGAAAAACCATAGCCTTGACTAGATGGACCTTTGTTGGAAAAGTAATGTCTCTGCTTTTGAATATGCTATCTAGGTTGGTCATAACTTTTCTTCCAAGGAGTAAGCATCTTTTAATTTCATGGCTGCAATCACCATCTGCAGTGATTTTGGAGCCCAAAAATTAAAGTCTGATGCTGTTTCCCCCTCTATTTCCCATGAAGTGATGGGACCGGATGCCATGATCTTTACTTTCTGAATGTTGAACTTTAAGCCACTCTCCATTTTCACTTTCATTAAGAGGCTTTTTAGTTCCTCTTCACTTTCTGCCATAAGGGTGGTGTCATCTGCATATCTGAGGTTATTGATATTTCTCCCGGCAGTCTTGATTCCAGCTTGTGCTTCTTCCAGCCAGTGTTTCTCATGATGTACTCTGCATAGAAGTTAAATAATCAGGGTGACAATATACAGCCTTGATGTACTCCTTTTCCTATTTGGAACCAGTCTGTTGTTCCATGTGCAGTTCTAACTTGCTTCCTGGCCTGCATATAAGTTTCTCAAGAGGTAGGGCAGGTGGTCTGGTATTCCCATTTTTTTCAGAATTTTCCACAGTGTATTGTGATCCACACAGTCAAAGACTTTGGCATAGTCAATAAAGCAGAAATAGATGTTTTTCTGGAACTCTCTTGCTTTTTCCATGATCCAGCGGATGTTGGCAATTTGATCTCTGGTTCCTCTACCTTTTCTAAAACCAGCTTGAACATCTGAAAGTTGACGGTTCATGTACTGCTGAAGCCTGGCTTGGAGAATTTTGACCATTACTTTACTAGCGTGTGAGATGAGTGCAATTGTGTGGTGTTTGAGCATTCTTTGGCATTGCCTTTCTTTGGGACTGGAATGCAAACTGACCTTTTCCAGTCCTGTGGCCACTGCTGAGTTTTCCAAATTTGCTGGCATATTGAGTGCAGCACTTTCACAGCATCATCTGTCAGGATTTGAAATAGCTCCACTGGAATTCCATCACCTCCACTAGCTTTGTTCGTAGCGATGCTTTCCAAGGCCCACTTGACTTCACATTACAGAATGTCTGGCTCTAGGTGAGTGATCACACCATCTTGATCTTGAAGCTCTTTTTTGTACAGTTCTTCTGTGTATTCTTGCCACCTCTTCTTAATATCTTCTGCTTCTGTTAGGTCCATACCATTTCTGTCCTTTATCAAGCCCATCTTTGCATGAAATGTTCCCTTGGTATCTCTAATTTTCTTGAAGAGATCTCTGAAGTACATACTTTGTGTTAAAAATAATTTTGACAAGTCATCAGTCTCAAATTGACCAAAACAAACAAAAATGTTGTTCTTATCAAAGTCTATTAAATTGATACATTCATTTAGGAATAATAGATTTTTTCATGATATTAAAAAATCTTCCATTCAGCAAATTCATTTCTCCTTTATTTAGGGCATTAGCATTTTAGAGAAATCTATTATTGACCTCTTCAGGCTCAGTGTAATAAATCTACTCATTTGACTGATTTTATTTAAATTGTACCACTGAAATTGAGAGTTCACTCCCATTTCAATTTGCAAATGCATAAAACCTGAAGGAAATGGTGCCCATTTTTATGTCCTTTCCATAATGTAATCTAATAATCTGGAGACAATTGCTAAGTCGTTTGTCAATCTATCATCTGTCTATCTAAGTTCTATAATTAATATGGCAAATAATTGAACAGAACAGTTGCCAATATAATAACTTAAGGACTGTCTTAGTCAAAGCTACTAGCATTTCTGGCAGTTCTCAGAGATGATTGTCTCTGCTCCCTAAGTGACACTGTTCATATCGCTGTATGTTATCAACACATATGACCAAAACATTAATATTTTATCATCTCCACCCATCATAATGTGTGCAGAGAGGAGAAACCAATTTGAAGGAAAGGGGCATTTTCTTCTCATGGTTTTTAAGAAGTTTCAGGGATGAAGTTATTCCTCTAACTTGTCCATGAGAAACATAGCAAAAAGCCTTGTGCATCAGTCTTACTGTTAATAAATATGAAAAGAATATGATGGATGAATCCCAGAAGGAAGATTGAAGTGTGGGGGGAAATGCTTTTGACTTCTTTGGCATTAACTTACTGATAAAATATTGTACTGAGAGACAAACGAAGTTCTGAATAAGTCTGAATAATTAAATTTTAAAGAGAGGAAAGAGAACGGAAATTTGCTATAGATATGTATGGGCTTCCCTCATAGCTCAGTTAGTAAAGAATCCACCTGGAATGCAGGGGACCCCGGTTCCATTCCTGGGTTGGGAAGATCTGCTGGAGAAGGGATAGGCTACTCACCCCACTGTTCTTGGGCTTCCCTTGTGGCTCAGCTGGTAAAGAATCTGCCTGCAATGTGGGAGACCTGGGTTTGATCCCTGGGTTGGGAAGATCCCCTGGGGCAGGGAAAGGCTACCCACTCTAGCATTCTGGCCTGGAGAATTCCATGGAGTATATAGTCCACGTGGTTGCAAAGAATCAGACACAACTGAGTGATTTATACTTTCAGTTTCATAGGTATGTATGTAATGTATGCATGCAAGGGATTTCCCTGGTAGCTCAGATGGTAAAAAATCTGCCTGCAATGCAGGAGACCTCAGTTTGATTGTTGGATTGTGAGATCCCCTGGAGAAGGGTTAGGCTACCCAGTCCAGTATTCTTGGACTTTCCTAGTGGCTCAAATGGTAAGGAATCGGCTGAAATGCGGAGACCTGGATTCAATTCCTGAGTTGGAAAGATCCCTTGGAGGGCATGGCAACCCACTCCAGTATTCTTACCTGGAGGATACAATGAACAGAGGAGCCTGATAGGCTATAGTCCACAGGCTCACAAGGAGTTGAACATGACTGATACAACTTAGCCTGCACGTATGTAAAGAGTAGAGTAAAAACTTTACAGACACATTTGTTCTTTAAATAGTAGATACTGTAAGGGCTAATGACACCTTTGAAAAGCTGGTGGTGGGATTTGTTTTCACAAATGAGATTTAGGTTATTTCAGAGAACTCCCACTTTCGAAAGTTCACTATATGCCACTTCACTTACATTAGTACATGTTTCCGCTGACCAAAAAAAAATTTGAAGAGGATTTTAGCTTTTACAAAAAAAAAAAAAAGGCAAAAAGCGATGCTAGTGTTCAGTGTTTGTTTTGTAGCAGGTGTTACAGGAGGCAGTGAGACCAACACTGCTAAGCTCCCTACACTCAGCATCTCAGCATTATCACCCTAACTTTGAACTGTGTCTGTGAGCCTTCGTGCTTGATCTTGATTTATTTTGTGCAGCCGTTAGCAAGATGTGTTGCATCATAATTGCTTCTTTGCTTCATGCCATTTCCGCTTAGAAAAGGTTTCATAGGCATGCTCTTTTTCCAGAAAGCTGGAAACTTTGGATTTAGTCATTTTCATCTGCTGTCCTCTGTGAACAGGAGAAAAGGTGCAACCCACAACTGGAAATAGTGAACACAAGTATTGCATATGATTTTAGTCAGTAATAAGACCTCGAATCTTTTCCAAATTTTTTGTTTGTTTTTCAATAAAGATAACATGGAGGATGTGTGTGTATGTATAAGTGGGTGTTTGTAATGAAACTGAAATCAAAACCTTTCATTAATCTTAACTTTAGAGTCTATTTGAACTTCACTTATTATTAGATCATCACCATGTCTAAGAGATTCTGGGTTCTTTTCTTGGTGGGACGTACATTAGGTGGCCAAATTCTTATACCTGATGAATACACAACAACAGTTGGTCCATCCTTCCTACAATATTACCTTATAATTTATGGGTGAATTTCTGAAGGTAAATATGCCTATGTTGTAGAGAATTAATAGCCATTTCCCTCATAAGAAGATAATGACTCATAGGAATGTAAGGTGTAATATGGGTAATATAGTCAATAATATTGTAATAACCCTGTATGGTGACAGATGGTAACTAGACTTGGTGGTGATAATTCTGTAATACATAAAAATATTGAATCACTATGTTGAACATCTGAAACTAATATAATACTATATATAAGTGATATTCTAATAAAGAAAAATTTACAAGATTATTATCATTATCTCTATTAAGTGTAGTAGCAGTAACAGCAACAGTAGTAGTAATAGCAATAACCAATTATATATTTGCATAATCTTATCTAAAGAGTATCATGTTTTGATTATTCCAAAATTAATTGGCTCATAATAAAGACCAAGCTGATGGTCTAAGAGAATCTATACTAAGAACTTAAATGATGTGTCTCTCAGGGCCAAACTGATAACTAGGTTAATATTTATAATGTATATATATATATATATACACACTCACACACTCACATATATACACACATAAAAATAAAAGCAGTCAAATGAAACATTCATTTTAGTTAGCAAATGAAAAGTATCAGCAAATGAAAAGACAACATATAGAATGAGAGAAAATATTGCAAGTGATGCAGCTGACAAGGATTTAATACTCAAAATACACAAACAGCTCATATAGCTTAATATAAAAAAAGAAAACAGCGCAACCCAAAACAACCCAAACAATCAAAACATGGGCATAAGATCTAAATATATGTTTCCCCAAAGAAGACAGAAAGATGGCCAACAGGCACATGAGAAGATGCTCAACATGGCAATTATTAGAGAAATGTAAATCAAAATTTCAGGGAGGTATAACCTCACTGGTCAGAATGACCATCATCAAAAAGTCTATAAATAGTAAATGCTGGAGAGGATGTGGATAAAAAGAAACTCCCCCAACACAGTTGGTGTGAATGCAAACTGGTACAGCTACTATCAGAACGGTATGGAGATTCTTTAAAAAACTAAATATAGAGCTATAAGATCCTTCAATCCCATATATCCAGAGTACACTCTAATCTGAAAAGACAAATGCATGCCAATGTTCACTGCAACACCAGTTACAACAGCCAAGACATGGAAGCAACCTAAATGTCCATTGACAGATAAATAAAGATGTGGTATGTGCATGTGTGTATAATGGAGTATTACTCAGCTATAACAAAAAATGAAACGATGCCATTTTCAGTAACACAGATAGGCCTAGAGATTATCACCATAAGTGAAGCAAGCCAGACAGAGAAAGATGAGTATTCTATGATACCACTTGTATGTGAAATATAAAAAGAATGATATAATGAACTTGTACACAAAACAGAAATAGATCCACAGACACAGAAAACAAATTTATGGATAGCAAAAAGGGAAGGAAGGAGAGTAGATATAAACTACAAATATAGAATTAACAGATACAAACTCCTATACCTGAAATAGATAAGGAACAAGGATGTACTGTATAACAGAATTATATTCAATATCTTATAATAACATAATGGAAAATAATTCCCCCCAAACATATGACTGAATCACTTTGCTGTATATCTGAAACTAACACAATATTGTAAATCAAATATACGTCAATAAAAATGCACACTCTGACAAGAGTTCAGAGGGTCCCAATTTCTACAAATGTTTTGAAGAATCTAAGGTACCCCATTTGTAAGCTGAGAGTCAATACCAACCAAATACAGTATAAATATGGGGACTATAGAGAATACCTGGCTGGGTTCAAGTGCAAATTCCCCACTCTTCTCTGGCTTCCCCCTCGGCTTCTCTCTGACATTATCCCTTACCTCCCTCTGTGGCTCACTGCACTTCAGCCAGGGTGGCTTGCTCTTGATACATTTTCTGTTATGTATTGTCCCTCTTTATACCTGGTGATATTCCTTTTTCCTGAAGACTAATCTGATATTAATACAGCCTTCAAGCTTTCTTCTGATTTGCATTATCATGATCTGGACACAAATCTCACTTGGGATTTACTTAGCTTCTTGAATCTGCAAACATCTTTTACCTTTGCCAAAATCC
Source organism: Oryx dammah (assembly GCF_014754425.2). Lineage (NCBI taxonomy): Eukaryota > Metazoa > Chordata > Mammalia > Artiodactyla > Bovidae > Oryx > Oryx dammah. Next base: position 58,915,141 of record NW_024070202.1, on the reverse strand, counting down.
TAGATATGTTTGGATTTTATTTTGTTCCATTGTTTTTTTTTTTTTTGGTCTATTCTTGTGCTAATACCAGTTTATTTTAATCATTTAATAAGTCTTGATGTTTGGTAGTGTATGTTCTATAAATAAGAAACCCCCAGATTGATAAGAGAAGCAAAAATCAAAGAAAAAAATGGAAAATAAACAACAGAATGGAATATTTAATTGCTAACATACCAATGCTCCATTGCTCAGTTGTGTCTGACTCTTTGCACTATAGCCCACCAGACTCCTCTGTCCATGGAATTTTCCAGGCAAGAATACTAGTGTGAGTGGCCATTTCTTACTCCAAAACATACCAATATTTAATATACATGTCTAAATTCACCAATCGAAGAAAGAGACTGCCCAAGGCAGTGAAAGTGCCAAGTCCTGACCACTGGACAGCCAGGGAATTCCCTGGGACATCTTTCCAAATGCTTTAATTTTTAATTGCAAAATAATCTAAAATACTTTCAGATAAAGGCTTAGAATTTTCATATATATGGTATCTTCAAAAACTTCAAATAGACAAGTTAAATACAAATGTCTATTTCACATTTCTGCAGCATGTAATTATATACAAGATTATCAAGCAAAAGAAGATATATTATAGAAATTGTAGAAAAATATAAAATATGGCTGGCATTTTTGACATTTTTAATTAGCTTATAAGCAGTAAGATATCAAATTAGTTGCTAAGATAGTAAGTAGTGATTCTTGCTCCCTATAGATACCACACACTCATTAATCTATTTGCTGCTGCTGCTGCTAAGTTGCTTCAGTCGTGTCCGACTCTGTGCAACCCCATAGACAGCAGCCCACCAGGCTCCACGGTTCCTGGGATTCTCCAGGCAAGAACACTGGAGTGGGTTGCCATTTCCTTCTCCAATCTATTTGCTGGTTGAGTATAATTTTTAAATATCATGGTTGATTTGTGAATTGAAGTACACTGTAATAGTTAGATGCTGAATTCTACCATGAAAATACTCATTTTGTACAATTTTTTAGTACAGGTGTAGCTTTTACTTATTAATATGACTCTGCAGGAATCATCATTATTTTAACGATCTTTAGAATGTGACAATTTACTCTGTGATATGTGTATTACTACCATTCTCACTAAGCTGTCTGCCACATGATTGTCATTTAATGGAAGGAAGGCAGAGGACCCCTGAGCTTTCAATAAAAAAAGCCAGTGGACTTGTAGATAGTGCCTACTGTGGTAAAATATTGAAAATCATAACTTTAAAGTTAGAGGAATGAGAATATCAAAGGTGAAGAATGATTGAAAATGAACGTAACTATATTCTATTACATTCTTTTCAATTTCTACCTGGACTTATATAAGAATCCTTGCAATTTATTTTTTCTTGTTTTTCAATTTTGTTTTTCATCATTACTAAGATGCTTCTATTTGCAAACTCTTTTAAATAACTATGTCAAATTTAGACTCTGTGTGTGTGTATTCCTAACAAAGGAACACATATTCCTAACAAAGAATTAAAAATCCAAAATATGGACTATGTTTGCCCATTACAGATTGGATAAATGGCTGGACAGTAGAGAACTGGTAATTCACTTACTGAGCTGTATTGCTCCACTGAGAAGACTAATTGCCCAGAACAGCCAACCACATCACATAATTTTCATCTAGTTCAGTCTTCCTCTGCTGATAGCAGCTAATTCCAGGTGTCCGCCTAAACCTCAGGAATCTATGAGGTTTTAGATAAGAATGGAGCCTTCTAAGTCTTCTCAGTTATCTAGCTTCTGTTTGATTGCAAAATATATATTATTTTCTTTTAAAAACAAACATTTCTATCACTTCAAAATAAAACATCTTACCCATTAACCAGTTTTTCCACAATTCTCTCTTGTCCACTACCCCTTCCACAACCAATATCTTGTCTGTCTCTATGGATTTGTCTTCTATGGATATTTCTTACAGACAGAATTTTATAATATTTGAGCTTTTGTGTATTGGTTTTTTGGCTTAGCATAGTGTTTTTGAGGCTCATTCATATTGCAGTATGTTTCACAAATTGATTTTTATGGATTGATAATATTCATATTTATATATTATGATGTGTTTATCCATTCATCTGTTGCTGGACATTTGAGCTGTTTCTACCTTTTGGCTATTGTGAATACTGCTACTGTAACATGCATGTACTTATACTTATTTGAATATCCATTTTCAATTATTTTGGATATATATTTAGATCTAAAAGTGGAATTTGGGGGCCATATTGTAATTTTATGCTTAACTTTTTGAGGAACCAGTAAATGTTTTTTCACCACAAGTGAATCTTTTTACATTCTCATCAGGATTGTACAATTGTGTTACTCTCTGTGCATTCTTGCCAACATATTTCCTTTTTGTACTTGCAGTGGGTATAAAGTAATACCTGATATCGATAAATGAAATAGAAAATAGAAAACAGGGATTCTCAATGAAGCCAAAAATTGTTTCTTTGAATCAACACAATTTGCAAAGCTTTGGCTAAACTAACAGAGAAAAGAAGAAGAAATAAAACATTTTTAGTATTTTAGCTTACGACTGTGTAGGTAATGGAGATAGAAATCTAAATATAGGGGCCAAATACTTTATTCTAATCTATTATTTATTGTCCTACCATTCTAGTTTGTTATTCTATCTCTAATCTATCTCAAGGTTTAATCTCTAACAATATATTTTAAAAGTTTTAAATTGCTTCTGTAATGTTAATCAAAGTATTTTCCTTTAGGAAGGAAGTAACATTCCTTTTTTACATTATCTATGTATATGAAAGAAAAGGTACACATACATAAAAGCTTATGCAAGTTAACTTCAGGTCATTTTGATTCTGTGCACATCTTTCTGTACATAAAGAATGAATTTGTATAAAGAGTTTATAAAGCAATTTTAATTTATTCTGATTCAGATGTTTTCCTTTTTTGTTATATATGCTACATATGTACAAAATTAAGGTGAGAGAGCATTCACCCAGTAACAAGAATCAGGATGCTTAGGACCAATTACTTCTTTAAAATTACACATAAATATTTCCATTCCTTTTGTTTGGGTGATGATGACTGTAATCAACAAAGCCCACCAATTAAAAGTAGCTGACAAAGAAATGGAAAGGCAAAGTAGATGGTTCCCTGCGCTAATTTACCTTAGTTTATTTCCTACTCAAAGTGTTGTATACACAGTCTAAAATAATTCAAAGTCTATATTCAGAGCAAAATTAAAAATTATATTAAGGCAAAGTTTGACAAACATGATAGTATATCTGAATAGTTTTTTTTTTTTTTTTTTTTGGATTCTATAATAGTATGGAAGAAACATGTGCTCAATACCCAAAAGACAAGTTATAAAATTCCTCGGACGTTGATCTGATATTCTTCATTTAACTATGAACAGTGTTTTCATTAGACAAGAGTCAATATTATACTTTAACTTTCTCAAAGTATTTTCAATGTCTGTAGAGTAATGGTGTTCTAAGGAGTATCTCTATAATGGTTTATAGCTCCTATTCCCTTTTTTGAACATAATGCATTATAAATCTTTCTTGACTTAGAACTAGAGAGGAAGCCTATGTATTCTACCAGTGTTATCAAGAGACATATATTTCAGTGTGGGAATCTGCCCTCCATGTTTTAAACCTCAAAATAGAAATTGTTAACTAAACAACTCCATTAACTCTAAATATAATAGAGTTCTATTATCTACAAACCTTGCTGAATTAATTCCTTTTTGTACCTAAACAGTTTCTCAGAGTAATAAATTTCAAATTATGGTGTGTAAAGAAGGACTTCTTTTGCCTGTCTTTAAAAAACTCCCCATTCACACAGTTACAATAAGTTTGAAAACGACTGATTTTAATTTTAGTTATAAGATCTAGCAATATCCTGCTTCCTCATATCTGCAAAGAGAATACTACACATCTTTTACATTATTGGGGAAAGAATATAAGATAAAGAATATTAAAGTGTTCTGTCTGCTATAAAGAACTCTACCCATGAACATAATGCTTAAGGAACATTCTGAAATTTGGAGAACATGTCCAGCTATTTGTGATTTCATAGAAATAAATCACATTTTTTAGCCTTCATATTTTCAAACTAAAAAAGCTCTGACTTTTTCAATTGTCCTTTTAGAAATTTCAGTCAAAACAAAGATTTATTAGTGCCCACTATCTACTGAGCACTTCACTAGCTATTTATATTCCATAGGTGAACATGGCAAGATTCATCTCTTTACTTCCTTCTTAATCTCCTTATCACTTATTCAGCGCTTCTACCATTGTTCAGCTGAAATTTGCTCTTGGTTGAATATTGTGATTATGGGCCTAGGGGAGAAACACTGGGAGCAAGCATGCCTGAGTTTGAGGAGAAGATAGTCTGTCTTCCATCGTCCTTCAAAAGAGCAATAAATAGAACTGCTTTTTTTTTTTTTTTTTCCAGTGTGATTGTCCATTGTAAGAAAAAGATTTTGAGGTGGGTCTCCTGTAGACAACATATATAGGGGTCTTGTTTTTGTATTCATTCAGCCAGTCTTTGTCTTTTGGTTGGGGCATTCAACCCATTTACATTTAAGATAATTATTGATAAGTATGATCCCTTTGCCATTTACTTTATTGTTTGGGGTTCGGGTTTATACACCCTTTTTTGTGTTTCCCATCTAGAGAGTATCCTTTAGCATTTGTTGGAGAGCTGGTTTGGTGGTGCTGAATTCTCTCAGCTTTTGCTTGTCTGTAAAGCTTTTGATTTCTCCTTCATATTTGAATGAGATCCTTGCTGGGTACAGTAGTCTGGGCCGTAAGTTATTTTCTTTCATAATTTTAAGTATGTCTTGCCATTCCCTCCTGGCCTGAAGAGTTTCTATTGAAAGATCAGCTGTTATCCTTATGGGAATCCCCTTGTGTGTTATTTGTTGTTTTTCCCTTGCTGCTTTTAATATTTGTTTTTTTGTGTTTGATCTTTGTTAATTGACTTTTGGACTCTGTGGGAGAAGGAGAGGGTGGGATGATTTGGGCGAATGGCACTGAAACATGTATAATATCATGTAAGTAACGAATCACCAGTCTAGGTTCAATGCAGGATACAGGATTATTGGGGCTGGTGCAGTGGGATGACCCAGAGAGATGCTATGGGGAGGGAGGTGGGAGGGGGGTTCAGGATTGGGAACTCATGTATACCCGTGGTGGATTCATGTTGATGTATGGCAAAACCAATACAGTATTGTAAAGTAAAATATTAAAAAAATAACTAAATAAATAAAAATAATAAAAATTTAAAAATTAAAAAAAAGATATCCAGGAATGACCACATAAAAAAAAGAAAAAGATTTATTTCTAAAGATTTTATCCAATACATAAGTGTAATGAACATATCTCTACGCAAATATCTTTTCACTTTTTACATGTACCCTAGTCAAGTTAAAAAGTTAATACACTAATGTGGAAACATGGGACATAAAAATATCATGAATGGATAAAAAGTGGGTGGATAAGAAAATACATTTTTTTAAGACATGAGCACAGCATTGTAAATATTACACATTCTCCCACCCCCTCAGCAAGAAACTGTTTTCACAATTTGCCACCCAGAATGATATAGCCTTTTAGGATATATAGACATGACAGCAAGATCTCACCCTTTGTCATAAATAAAAGCACATGTTTAGCCTTTTATGAATATAGTGAAGTTACAAAGTGGCATATGGATCTGAAAACCTATTCAACATGCCTGTATTTATAACTTCAAAGCCTTATCAGCAGTGTGGGGTTTCTTTGATCATGTACACTTGAAGGTGGTTATAAGTAAATTGCTAATTCATCTCTTAAAAAGCTTGGATGCATGACAATTTGTATAGTGGTCTGAAAATACGATCTAAATCATCTGGAAGTCCACATTAGTGGTTAACTGTTTTCTCATAGTTTATGACTATGAGAAACATAGTCACTAAGAATATGCTATGTATATATATATAAAAAAAAAAAAACTGACAAGAAGGGTGCCTGGTTTGCAGTTCTTGACTTTCTGAAGTGACTTTAGCTCTGTTGAGAAGAAGTGACTTGTAGCATGGCTCTGTCATTTCAGTTCTTGCATGGTTTCTTGCATCCCTTATTCTTAACTATATTCTCTTATAGTTTATTAGTAATGAGCATAGAAACAGGGAAATGAATGCAGATATTAAATATAATCTCTATATACATGACAAGATACATGAAACAAGTTTGTCCAAAAATGAGTTATCTAACAATTTTGTTGTCTCAACACCTAAATTTGCTTATTAAGATTGTTTACAACTCTTAACAGTTTAAAAAAGATAGCATTAAAAAATTACAACTTCATAGGATGCTCACATCTTTTGTTCCCTTCATTTATTTACTATTGTTGCCTTTGACATTCAACTTCATATTGTTGAAACCATTCTTTTCTAGGCCAAATCATTTTTAAAAGGAAAAGGCAGTGCTATAAAAATCAATGAGTAATTCTAAACTGAGTAAGTAGTTCAACAGTGAAAGTCAAGATTGCTAATATAAAATGCACCATTTGAAATAGAAATTTAGGTCATGTCATTCCTTTCCTCTCTCATTGACAAAATGGGTCACTAACTCCTGAACCTCTGCAGAGTTTCCTCAATTACTTTCCTCAAAAAAACAAACAATAATAATACTAATAAAGGATTTAGCTGCAAGTAGATCACTTTTCACTTTCATGCATTGGAGAAGGAAATGGCAACCCACTCCAGTGTTCTTGCCTGGAGAATCCCAGGGACGGGGGTTACACAGTCAGACACAACTGAAGTGACTTAGCAGCAGCAGATATGAAATACAGAACATATAAATTTTGAACATAAAACAATTTAAGTTACCAGAATCATGCTCTTAAAGACATATAATGGGATACAAAGCATCTTCCATGTTATCAGAAAATATGTTTCGCTTAGAGAAATTCAACATATTGAACACTCATTAACAAAATCTGACATTTTGTCGGGAATTTTTATTCAAATCCCACCCACCTGCCTAATCACCAGGTGGCAGTGTAGCAGCAGTCATCTGTATCTGTGTTTGAGAAGCCTCAATAAAAATGGCATTGCAATGATATTGATACTTGATAGAATTATTTGGGTGTAAAAATGTTTAAGTGTTATTCTCTCTTAGTATTAAAATAGTCCTGCTTACACTTTCACAAATTGCCTTTTGCTTTGAGGAACTATATAGTTACTTTCTCTAATTTCTAAACTACAAAAAGTTGTATATATATCACCTAACTGTTTGTTGTCTTACAGTTTTAAATAGTGACGTTTTCTACATCATAGTTGGAACTGAATCACATTTTTTTTTTCAACTGGCACCTTTCAACAATTGGATTAGGGCAGGGTTTCCAATTCTTTCAACAAATGCATATGCCAGGAGACTACAAACTTTTAAGACGAGGATTCTGACATTTCATTTTCTCTTATCTAAACTTCTCCAGCTGTCATTATGCCATCTGAGACAAGTTTTCAGTCTACAGTACTATCCTACTCTATCAATTCCTTTGTATTTGCACAATGTCTATTCAGCAGTTTAACCAGGACAAAAGAACCAATTTCAACATTTGATTTCAGATACTCAGGATTTATTATGTGTTTAAAGTATGTCTGAATTCTTCTTTTTTGTAGATGGAAATTCAGAAATCCAGGTTATGTCATCTGATCCAATATCAACTAGTGAGTATATTTCAAAACTGAAAACTTAAAACATTTATGTGAAATACTCTTGGTGGACTGGAAAGAAGGTGTTTGGGAATATCTCCCAAACCGTGAATATAATTTTTTACTGTATTTGGACTCAGTGGAGGAGGAGATTGTCTTCACCTTTGGAGGAACTATGCCAGTACTGTTTGGGAGGAAACTTTTATTTATGCAGGAACTGGGGTTAAACTGCAGATATAGTTCTTTACAACTTGACTACAGGAGGCCTTTGGAAAACAAAAAGAAAGGGAACTACTGTAAGATCTGAAGAGTTACTGGAGGTTTTAGAAAGCGAAAGTGAAGTCGCTTAGCCCTGTCCGACTGTTTGCAACCCCTTGGACTGTAGCCTACCAGGCTCCTCAGTCCATGGGATTTTCCAGGCAAGAAGACTGGAGTGGGGTGCCAAGGTTTTAGAGGACAGAACTGAAAAAAATATTTATTTTGATTTGAGAAAACTTTCCTCTACTTCCATATGCTTGAGGCAGTTGACATTTTTTTATCCTAAATAAAATGATCCAAACCCACAGCTAATCTGGAAAATGACACAGTTATAATCCATGTCACACTATTTAGAAACTATATTTTGCTACTGCATAATTTTCTTAAGTTTGTATTAGAACATTTTGCAAAATATGTTTAAAATGTTAAAGGGAAAAGACCCCAAATTAGTATCCTAATATTTCAAATTAGTCTCAGTTCTAGCCTTGAGGAACTCTTTGGTTGTACTAAAATTCCAAAAATGTTGGCTCAACTATACATCTTTATAGCCACAGTTTATGTAGCTCTATTTGGACAAAACTGGATAGATGGATGGGTTCAAATTTTCAAAAGATACTCTATTGAATTATAAGGCTTTTCAATTTCTTGATTTTTAGAATGTTCCTTCTAGAATTCTTCACATATAAATATATATAATATCATAAAATAATTATAGGAAACCTCATTCAAGTTATGCATTGTATACTAAAATGGAAATCTACTTGAGCTTCAAGGTAAAAATATTGTGAATAATAATTTTAAGATGTTATATATTAAATGTTTCAGTAATTTTTGTAACTAGTATAATCTCATATATATTCATTTTTATTTATATCCATAACTACAGTTATATTCTTTTTTAAGACAAATTTTATAAAAATTATTTTAAATTAAATATTAAATTAGATAATAAGCAATGACATTACATCAATTTTTCTGTCTTAATCTAAATTAACCAATAAATATTTCTAGAGATCTTATAATTTGAGAGCTAGAAAGGTCTTTGGAGATATCCTTCAGTTCAGTTCAGTTCATTCACTCAGTCGTGTTCGACTCTTTGTGACCCCATGAATCGCAGCACACCAGGCCTCCCTGTCCATCACCAACTCTCGGAGTTCACTCAGACTCACGTCCATTGAGTCAGTGATGCCATCCAGCCATCTCATCCTCTGTCATCCCCTTCTCCTCCTGCCCCCAATCCCTCCCAGCATTAAAGTCTTTTCCAATGAGTCAACTCTTCGCATGAGGTGACCAAAGTACTGGAGCTTCAGCTTTAGCATCATTCCCTCCAAAGAAATCCCGGGGCTGATCTCCTTCAGAATGGACTGGTTGGATCTCCTTGCAGTCCAAGGGACTCTCAAGAGTCTTCAACACCACAGTTCAAAAGCATCAATTCTTTGGCACTCAGCTTTCTTCACAGTCCAACTCTCACATCCATACATGACCACAGGAAAAACCATAGCCTTGACTAGATGGACCTTTGTTGGCAAAGTAATGTCTCTGCTTTTCAATATGCTATAAAAACATATTTCTTTTATAAATGAGGGACTGAGGTATAATGAAGTAAGTAACTTATCTAAAAGAATACAAATAATCAATGGTGAAATTAGGATTATAATTCAAATCTCCTGAGTCAAGAGCCACCCTTAAAATTTTCCAATTTTTTAAATAGATATACTGGAACTGTTCAATTACATTCATATTTTATATTTACAATTCCTGGTTAATTCCTGAAGCTTATTACATGAAATTTAAGGCAAATTTTTCTTATTATTCTTATTAGGAAAAATTACTATTTTTGTCCATTCTTTGTGATCAAAGTAATTGGCTGAGAATGACAAATATAGAAAAAAATAAGACTGAATTCAATCCTATGCATGTGTATACAGATTTTGGATGAATCACTTTACTTTTCTGAGTTTTTCTTTTAACTTTTCTGAGTTTTGATTTCCTCATTTATATAATAAGAATAAGTATGTGCCTTTCTCCAGGTTTATGGCAAGGATTAAAGAAAATGTGTCTTTATGTTTGCATTTAGTTATTAACATAGTAACAGTGATAATAATAGCAGTATCAGTTACTATAATGTGAATGTGGTAAGATTTCTGCTGACCTATATTATGAAAAAATGACTATATTATCTTTCCAGGTTTTTAAAACACAAATTCCTAATTGAATACAGTGATCAGTTGGTTCTCTCAGTTGACTTACAAGCAGTGTTTAGGCATAAATAGTTTTTAATTGAAAATGTATGAAGTATATATACCTCATAAATATGAGAATAATCTAGGTCAAATTCTGAAGCTAATAGAAGCTGGAAGAAGCTAAGAGCCACACACCAAATCAGTATCAAGTTTAGTCAAGAACTTGAATCATTTTCTTTCAGTCAATGTCCTTCTTTCTACTATTAGTGGTTTTCAAACTATATGTAAAGGATCCTAAGGATTCTTCTAAGGTGTTTCAAGGCCAATGAATGGACATCAGAAAGCTTCCAAAGAGTATGGCTGATATGAAAAGGCTTCAAGTTTCCTCCCTTCTTGTCAGATAAATCAGGTTTATTTTAATTAACTGTATGTACTTAGAATTTGCATAACATAGGTAGATATATTATCTTTAGAATATTAATTGAATCATAAACAAGGAACATTTAATTATTGAAACAGTCACTAGTAGAAAAGTTGGTAAAAGCAAGGAAAAAATGTTTAACTCCATTTAGACCTCTTGTACCAGCTACTAAGGAAATATATTTAAATTTTTATAATTAAAATGTATATTATTATTAAAAAATAAATTATTTTTCCTAATGACCTAGTGACCCTATCATAAAAATAGATAAAATCCATCATATGTTAAAATATTAATTAAGCAGTCATAATGTGTTAGATGATTACAGAAGAAAAGAGAAAGCAATTTATTACTAACAAATGTGTGTTCCTTGGAAGGAATGATGCTAAAGCTGAAACTCCAGTAGTTTGGCCACCTCATGCAAAGAGTTGACTTACTGGAAAAGACTCTGATGCTGGTACGGATTGGGGGCCAGAGGAGAAGGGGACGACAGAGGATGAGATGGCTGGATGGCATCACCTACTCGATGGATGTGAGTTTGAGTGAACTCTGGGAGTTGGTGATGGACAGGGAGGCCTGGTGTGCTGTGATTCATGGGGTCGCAAAGAGTCGGACACGACTGAGCAACTGAACTGAACTGATAACTTATGCTAACATTAAAAATTCTCTTGAAAAGATTATAGGACTTTAAGCATCAGTAAAATTTGTAAATTGATGATAAATCCTTAAATCTCACCCAGAGAACAATATTATATTATAGAAGTTTTCCCAAGGGAAAGAAAAAAGCAAAATAATAAGATGTTCAATTGAGAGCATGGTGGTGGTTTAGTCACTAAGTCAGGTCCGACTCTTGCGACCCTATCGACTGTAGACTGGGAGGACCCTCAGTCCCTGGGATTCTCTAGGCAAGAATACTGGAGTGGGTTGCCATTTCCTTCTCCAAGGGATCTTCCCAACTCAGGAATTGAACCTGGGTCTCCTGCACTGCAGGCAGATTCTTTACTGACTGAGATATAGGAGAAGGATATGTGCTAATAAATTCAAATCCTCTGGACAGAGGAGCCTGGCAGGCTACAGTCCACTGGGGTGCAAAGAGTTGGACATGACTGAGGGACTGACTATGCACACGGAAATTGATAGATAGATAAAGATAATCAAATAAGAATACATGGCTTATTCATATGACTAAAATTTCTAAATTAATCATGCTGGAGCCAACCCAGTCGTGATACAGACATAGCCAAAATGAAAGTAAATAAACTTTATGGATGTTTATGGTTTTATGGATGTAAAACTATGATGACAGAAAGAAAGGTGGAATATGATAAATTATCTGGCTATTAGGTAAATGCTGCCTCCAATCTAACTTCATGGTTGAGTTAAACTGTAAGAAATTATTTCATTAAAACTTAATTTTATAGATATAACTTTAGTTAGATAAAGAAAATGTTATGCAAAAAAATCTGTAAAAAAGAATTTGTTGGAAAAAAGAGGCAATGAATATTATAATACACATTTGTGACCTATACTATTCTATCCCTATTTGCTACCTGCAAAAATGAGGAGCAATTGGAAGCAGCAGTGGAAATTATTCTTGCATCTAGATTAGATTCTGTGATCTAAAGTCTCATATAAATAATGACAACCTTCAGGTAAAAAAGGATTTCAAAATCATGGCCTCTATTATTTAGTTAGGAGTTGCCATGCCTGACTTAAGTGTTCTTAAATTAAATTGAAATCACAGCACCTGCTGTAGGACACAACTTGTTTGCTTTACTTACCTCCTCGGCTCCATCTGACCCGGGATCTCACTAGGCAGTCTTGCTACATTCGTGTCCCAGCCACTGAGCCATACTGGCCATGGAGGCATTTCTATGGCCCTGTCCAGGCAAGGAAGCAATTTGCAGTCCCATCCAACTGCTAATATAATAGACAATCCCAGCTGGTGAGAAGACATGACCAAAGCATCCAGGCAGTCACATAACTCATCTACAGCCAAACTAGGGCTAGGAATCAGTCAGCATTCCTAGACAACTGTTCCCAACCAGTGGCACTGCTCCTGACCTCACAGCATGAGCATCAGGCCCACCCAAATAGAGACACTGAGAGCAAGTCCCATCTGCCCAAGGATGATGGCAGCTCACTTATCCAGAACTCTAAGCTGAGCTGACTGTGAAGGACCATCTCCGCTGAAGTGAACCTGTGAGGTCTGGAATAGGACACACATTTAAATGTGCAGATACCAATAGAAGGAATCAAAAATCATGAAGAAGCAAGTGAACATGATGCCCATTCACAGGAAACTAATGAAGCTCTTTTGGTAATCAAAAGATATCAGAGGTAGCGGTACTTATATCAGACAAAATAGACTTTAAGAGAAAAATAGTTGAGACTTGGTCATTAAATAAAGGAGACAATCCATCAAAAAGATATAACAAGGCATCAAACTTTCTAATTCGAACAACAAAAAATGAAAACAAACAAAAAGTGAAAGTGCAAGTTGCTCAGTCGTGTCCAGACTCTGTGACTCACCATAATCCATGGAATTCTCCAGGCCAGAACTGGAGTGGGTGGCCATTCCCTTCTCCAGGGAATCTTCCCAACCCAGGGATCAAACCCAGGTCTCCCTCATTGCAGGTCAATTCTTAACTAGCTGAGCCACCAGGAAAGCCCAAGAATACTGGAGTGATTAGCTTAACCCTTCTCTAGCAGATTTTCCCGACCAGGAATCGAACTGGGGTCTCCTGAATTGCAGATGGATTCTCTACCAACTGAGCTAGCAGGGAAGCCCAAAACAAACAGGCAAAATAATGACAATAATAATAATAGTAACAAGCAGAAAACAAACAAACAAACAAAGAGATAGGGTAGAGGGCATTCACTGTAAATTAGATGAGATAGTCCACTAAGATAATTTCAATTGAGTTATGACCAAAATACGGAGGAGGTACTCAAAAGTACCTTTGGAAAAATTAATTCCAAAGCTCCAACTTGGAGCAAATGAAATAATAAGGCTTAATAATAATCAAGCCTCTTACAGGGAAGAATTATGAATTTAAAAAAGGAAAAATCTACCATAGACAAATGGACCTAGGATGAATTTCCACTTTCATCCACTATCTACAATATAATGTTGAACAAGTTCATTAAACTCTAAACCTAAGTTTCTTCAGTAGCAAACTGCAGATATTAATTGCCTAATAAAGTTTTTCTGTGTGTCGTAAATGAAGTGATATGTTCAAAAACCCTGGCTCATAATAGGCATTCAATAACATTTTATTCCATATTTCATTGGAAGTAGTTAAACAAACGTTGACATATTACCACTTTAATTCATTCCAAACTAAAAATAAAAATGTTTCCTATGGAGAAGAATTACAGTATTTACTATAAACTAATGAGAGAAGATAAGAAATTGTCCCTCCAAAAGACAATTGTCCACCTCATGTGAAGAATTGACTCATTGGAAAAGACTCTGATGCTGGGAGGGATTGGGGGAAGGAGGAGAAGGGGACGACAGAGGATGAGATGGCTGGATGGCATCACGGACTCGATGGACATGAGTCTGAGTGAACTCTGGGAATTGGTGATGGACAGGGAGGCCTGGCGTGCTGCGATTCATGGGGTCACAGAGTCGGACACGACTGAGCGAGTGAACTGAACTGAATTGAATTGAACACGTCTGTTACTACTGCAATCTATTTCTTTATCTAATAGATGCCTCATGCTCTGATACTTACTTCAGTTAGTATTTGAAGAAAATTTTTAGATTCAGAAGAATCATTTAAATAACTAGTAAATATTTAAAGATAAGAATGATTGGAAACTGAATGACTGTACAGAGCATGAGGAAGAAACAAGCATGATTGTGTAAGGGAAAAAAAATACAGAGGATGATAGGGAATGAAAATGAAGAAGTGTATTGCCTTCATAAATATTCTTTAACTGGGGTCAGAAAATAAAGTAATAATCAAATGCTGACTTGATTTAGTATCAAAGGAAGGTACTTATTATGTGAGTATGAGTTTCAGGGAGGGAGATGTAGTTCTTTAAAACTATTCTTGGTTAAGGAAGTCCTCATAAATAGAATAAAACAAAATTCTCGGGAAAAAAAAAAACCTACATTACATAAGGGAATTGCATTGTTTTCTTCAGGGGAAAGTTAATTTTAAATATAATGTAAAAATAATAATTCAAAAGATTCTAACTAATTTCCAAAATGATCAAATGACCTTATGTGCACATTGATCAGCTCAGTTTGCTCTGGTGTAACTTCTATTAGACCAATGTGCTACAGTCCATGGGGTTGCAAACAGTCAGAAATGATGTAGCAACTAAACAACAATATATATCAATTATTTATTTCAGCACATCAACATTTTTCTGCCAGATTGATTTCTATTTTACTTCTTCCTATGGTTGTTATAATTAATTAGTAGGCAGTATAAATTGTCAGGGAATTTTCCTATGCCAATAAGATAAAGTGGTGGGTAGTGGGCTAGTACCCACAGAACACTGGTTTTGCGGGGTGTTGTTTTAGAGAAAAAGTGAGGCTATAATCTATTTTTAAATGCAATACAAGTCAAAGAAAAAGTAAATGAGATATAAAAAATGTAATAAGTGTATATGGCTAGAAAGATTAGAATAAGCAATAAAAAACAAAGAAATAAAAGGTTTCAGATATTATTCACCTGAAGTTCATATTTACCAAATGATAACGTTAGTACAAGAGATGGCTTTAGGTTTCCACTTTCATTCTGCTCAGTCCTATTTGTCTCAATTCAAATTTCAACCTCCTCAAGATTCTCTATTTTATTTCTTTTAACTAAAATAGAATATTAAAAAAAATTCTAAGGCTTTCTATTCACAATCATAAATTAAGCCTCTAAAGTCTCAACTTTCATGCTTTCTTTCTTTTTTAAAAATATTATCATATGATAATTATAACAATACAGAATTGTAAAGTAAAATAAAAAATAAATTTAAAAAAATTTTTTTAAAAAGTAAAAATAAAAAAATAACAACAACAAAATAGATAATTATAACAAAAATAATCAAAGTATCTATCTGTGTGCTTGTCATATCATCTGTCAATAATTGTGACAACAAATTACTTTGGAAAGGGAGAAATTATTAAGCTGATAAAGTGGCCATTCGAGTGGAAAAGTTATTTCATTACCTGTCCTCCATGCAGAAATGTTAAAGTGGGAAAACCACTGACTATGGCAATATAACAAAACTGAATTAAGCATATAACTTCGTGAATTGTATATTTTTATTTTCTGCAGTATGAAGTTTTTCAATCAATACACTCTTGTCAGTTAGGGTCAAAGTTTCATCCATTTGAGGAAGTCTGATCAAGTTAAAAGATTTTATTGATTTTACACCCCTCCCCACTTTCACTGTAATCTAACATAAAGATAATAAAAGATGGGGTAGAAAAAACAAATACATTTAGCAAATGTACAATAGATTTGAATGAGGAGCATATCTGAAGCAATAAAAGTCAGAAATAAGAACTGTTACTGAAGACATATTAATTTCTCAGTAAATGTTAATTACACTTACCTATTTATTCATTGAATTAAACATTGTCTACCACCCCCAACAAAAAGTCCATGTATGGGCTTTGAACCACTGTATTTCCAGCATATATAGTATCTTCAATATATAATTTATTGAATAAACGCATACATGCCTCCTCTTCAGGAAAATATGGCAAAAGCACTAGCTTCTAGGATTTTGTGGACCTTATATGTACATATTGATTGGAGAGTACAGTAAAAAAATTGTTTTGTCTGTCTTGGGTACCTATTAGTTTCTGAAATAAGAGAACCAAACTTTGCTGATTGAAGAAAGTTCACTGAGCTAAAATGAATTCAATCTTTACTTACAAAAAGGTAAAATCAAATAGAAAATTGAAACAGTCATAGAATATATCATGACCATATTTTGAATAGAAGTTCTCTTTTTGATTCAAATCTCCAGGTAACTAAACTTTTACATTTATTTGGTATGAGTAGGAAATGTCAAGAGATGCCACCCCCAACTCATGTGCTCACTCACAGCTTTAGAGTCCTACATGTCTCTCTTTTCCATACTCTCAGAAAGTTCAGTTTCTCCACCTTCAAATGTGTTGAATCTGCCCAATTTCTTTCCATCTCCATGGCTAGTCTAAATCAATATTACTTTCCTCCTGGATAACTATGATAACCTTCCTGCTTCTGCTCCTGTCCTCCTTCAGTCCTTTCCTAAATAACAGCGTGAAAGACCATTTTTCAGAGCCAATCCACTTGTGCTATTTCCATGTTTCAAAGACTCAAGTGACTCCTGGTTCTACCTCAAATAAAATCCAAACTTCTTACATGGATTCTAAAACTTGATATAGTCTGCACCTCTCTTAGCTCATAATCACAAACTATAGCACACTATATTCTAGCAACACTGGCCTTTTCTCTGTTCTTCAAAACACTGAATTTTTCCCCAACCTAGGGCCTTTGCATATGATGCATCCCTTGCCACATACTTCAATCCTGGGTATTCACAAGCTTGCCCCCTTAGCATTCACACTCACATCCTCTGAAAGGTCTTCCCTGATAGTCCCATCTATAGAAACTACTCACCTCCACTTATTCTCTATTCCAGGTACCGGCATACTGTAGCTCCCAATTTAGCTGCCTGTTTTAGTAAATACAGATTCATTAAAACAGAGCTATGCTATATGTTTATGTATGACTGCTTTTATGCCATAAAATCAGAATGGAATTGTTGCAGCAGAGACAAAAGGGTCCACAAAACCTAAAACATTTACTATTGAGCCATTTAAGAAAATATTTGTCAACCAGTGGTTTGGGTCATGACTTAGACTAATATCTAACAGTATGTTATTAATATATTCACATATGCTTCCCTGTTGACTATCTGTGAGCTCTATAAGAGCAGTTATGTATCTGGATAATTCAAGTCTTCAGTGCTTTATACATTTCCAAGAACATAGCAGGCTTTAAATAAATATTGTTTTAATTTTGAATGTAAAATTTCAAAAGATTTAGCTTTTCAGAGGGCAGATACGTTACAATATAGTTCAAACTATGGTTGTTTCTTTCCCTACTTCATTAAAACCATGTCCCACCTTGTGACTTGTGATACATTCTGGGGGAAGACTAGACCCTCTCCTTATTGCTATGGCTGTTGAACTCAGAATGGCTGTTTATCTATATCTGGCAAATGAAAAGTGAATAGAAATACCTAATGCCAATTTTGAGGAGAAACTGGAAAAGCCAGCTCTTGGTTCATGCACTCATCTTTTTCTCTTTATCACAAGACCAGCAATGTCCAGAACGGGCACTGCTTCATCAACATAGATCCTGAAGTAAAGACCTGACTGAAGTGGCTCAAGAAGAAATAACCTTTTTACCACAAATCTTTCAGATTGGGAGGTTGTATCTATCACAGTCCAACTTAGCCAAAATAAATTGATACAAGGAGTAGTAGGATATATTGTAGATAAAAATAGGCTAGCTGATAGGTCAATGAAATAAATCTTCTTCCAATTACATAGACATTTTCTTGTTACAGCCTGGGGTGTTTAATGTATTCTTACTAACTGTTCTCTTACATCTCTTGTGATTGGGAACAGATGGCTGCAATGATTTTCAGATGATGTTCTGATGATCTGGGAAACACAGAGTAATCTTTAATCATCTTGAAATTCTTAAGAAATAATTTGCTATGTACTGTTAAAAAAATGAGCTGCAAGATATTTCTTTTTTCTTCAAGAATGACTTAGCATTAAAAAAAATACCCATCATTAAGAAAAGTATCAAGACAAAGCACGATTCAAGTATTCTAACTGATTTCAATCTCAATTTTCTTTTTTATCAATGTATAAAGATCAGTGTTGTGCAAAACTATAGATTCTGAATATTAAGCAAACAAATCAGACAAAAGGAACAAAATGTTACAGCATTCAAATAGATACATATAAAGTTGAAATTGTAAATTGAGGTAAACTGTTTAGTGAGATCATTAAGCTTTACTCATTAATATCTTCATGGTTACTCTTTTAATGAAAATATATATCTAGCATGATAAAACACATAAGATTACCTTTTTATTTAATATAATTGTTAATTATATAAATAATAATGGAGGCAATATAAAGAAAAAAACTATGAATTTCATCATTCTGAAATTATTTACTTCAGTTCAGTTCAGTTCAGTTCAGTCGTTCAGTCATGTCCAACTCTTTGCAACCCCATGAATCGCAGCATGCCAGGCTTCCCTATCCATCACCATCTCCTGGAGTTCACTCAGACGCACGTCCATTGAGTCAGTGATGCCATCCAGCCATCTCATCCTCTGTCATCCCCTTCTCCTCCTGCCCCCAATCCCTCCCAGCATCAGAGTCTTTTCCAATGAGTCAACTCTTCGCATGAGGTGGCCAAAGTACTGGAGCTTCAGCTTTAGCATCATTCCTTCCAAAGAAATCCCAGGGTTGATCTCCTTCAGAATGGACTGATTGACTCTCCTTGCAGTCCAAGGGACTCTCAAGAGTCTTCTCCAACACCACAGTTCAAAAACATCAATTCTTCAGTGCTCAGCTTTCTTCACAGTCCAACTCTCACATCCATACATGACCACTGGAAAAACCATAGCCTTGACTAGACGGACCTTTGTTGGCAAAGTAATGTCTCTGCTTTTTCTGAAGTTATTAATCACAGTCAATAATTGGACCTGGTTTTTATAATTTGTCTATATTATGTGAATGCATATGCTCAGTCACTCACATGCCTGACTCTTTGGACAGACTGTAACCTGTTAGCCTCCTCTGTCTATGGGATTTCCCAGCAAGAATACTGGAATTGGCTGCCATTTCCTCCTCCAGGGGATCCTTTCAACCCAGTGATCAAACCCCCGTCTCCTGTATCTCCTGCATTGCAGGCAGATTCTTTACCACTGAGCTACCCACCAGGGAAGTCCATTGTCTATATTATATCTATAGCTATATCTGTCTAAGGTTTTAAAAAATTTAGATCACATATTTAGTCAACTTAATATCCTGGAATTTTTGTCATTATAAGTGATTTTTAATTCCTAGATATATTTTATTAATAACCTAATAATAGCTAATAAAGAGATTTATTAAAACATTGCCCTATTTTTGACAATTTTTGTTCATGAATTTTGCTATGAAAAACTCTATTAAAAGAAATTCTTCTCTTTTTCAATGTATGCAAATGCTATTTATATTGTAAACATAATTGAAGAACTAGACCACTGACACATGTTTATTGTTTTCTATAGAGTTTGTACCAATTTTCCACCCATATTAAATATGCACAGAGGTACAATCTTAATGTATGCTCACTAGAAATAGTATTTTCTTTTGTTTTATTTTTGTATTTTGCTGGCTTATAAAGTAAGTAAAAAATGTGTTCTCAATTGTTTTAATGCATATTGTTTCAAATACTTCTATTTATTTGTTATACAGAATTCACATATTTAAGTATTTGAATATCAAATATATTTTCTTTTTATAAAGTCTACTTCTCAGTTTTATATTGTTTTATTGATTCACTTTATACAACAATAATTTATATTATAGATCCTCTCTTCTTAGATATTTGAATTATTTCTTCAATAATGGTAGCAAAATGATAGTAGTAGTTGAAGTTTCTGGAGTTCTTAGTATGTGTTACTACATACACATTTGAATGCAGAGTTCCAAAGAATAGCAAGGAGAGGTAAGAAAGCCTTCCTCAGTGATCAATGCAAAGAAATAGAGGAAAACAATAAAATAGGAAAGACTAGAGATCGCTTCAAGAAAATCAGAGATACCAAGGGGATATTTCATGAAAAGATGGGCTCACTAAAGGATAGAAATGTTATGGACCTAAAATAAACAAAATATATTAAGAAGAGGTGGCAAGAATAGACAGAAGAACTATACAAAAATGATTTTCATAAACCAGATAATCATGATGGTGTGATCACTCACCTAAAGCCAGACATCCTGGATTGTGAAGTCAAGTGGGTCTTAGGAAGCTTCATTACAAACAAAACTAGTGGAGGTGATGGAATTCCAGTAGAGCTATTTCAAATCCTAAAAGATGATGCTGTGAAAGTGCTGCACTCAATATGCCAGCAAATTTGGAAAACTCAGCAGTGGCCACAGGACTGGAAAAGGTCAGTTTTCATTCCAATTCCAAAGAAAGGCAATGCCAAAGATTGTTCAAACTACCACACAATTGCACTCATCTCACACACTGGCAAAATAATGCTCAAAATTCTCCAAGCCAGGTTTCAACAATACATGAACTACTAGATGTTCAAGCTGGATTTAGAAAAGGCAGAGGAACCAGCGATCAAATTGCCAACATCTGCTGGATCATTGAAAAAGCAAGAGAGTTCCAGAAAAAACATTTATTTCTGCTTTATTGACTATGCCAAAGCCTTTGACTGTGTAGATCACCATAAACTGGAAAATTCTGAAAGAGATCAGAATACCAGACCACCTGAACTGCCTCTTGAGAAATCTGTATGCAGATCAGGAAGCAACAGTTAGAACTGGACATGGAACAACAGACTGGTTCCAAATCAGGAAAGGAGTACATCAAGTCTCTATATTGTCACCCTGCTTATTTAATTTATATGCAGAGTATATCATGAGAAATCCTGGGCTGGATGAAGCACAAGCTGGAATTAAGATTGCCGGGAGAAATACCAATAACCTCAGATATGCAGATGATACCCCCCTTATGGCAGAAAGTGAAGAGGAACTAAAAGAGCCTCTTGATGACAGTGAAAGAGGAGAGTGAAAAAGTTGGCTTAAAGGTCAACATTCAGAAAACTAAGATCATGGCATGTGGTCCCATCACTTCATGGCAAATAGATGGGGAAACAGTGGAAACAGTGAGAGACTTTATTTTGGGGGGCTCCAAGACCACTACAGATGGTGACTGCAGCCATGAAATTAAAAGATGCTTACTCCTTGGAAGAAAAGTTATGACCAACCTAGATAGCATATTCAAAAGCAGAGACATTACTTTGCCAAAAAATGTCCGTCTAGTCAAAGCTGTGGTTTTTCCTGTAGTCATGTATGGATATGAGAGTTGGACGATAAAGAAAGCTGAGTGCTGAAGAATTTATGCTTTTGAACTGTGGTGTTGGAGAAGACTCTTGAGTGTCCTTTGGACTGCAAGGAGATCCAACCAGTCCATCTTAAAGGAGATCAGTCCTGGGTGTTCATTGGAGGGACTGGTGTTGAAGCTGAAACTCCAAAACTTTGACCACCTGATGCAGAGTGCTGACTCATTTGAAAAGACCCTGATGTTCGGAAAGATTGAGGTCAGGAGGAGAAGGGGCGACAGAGGATGAGATGGTTGAATGGCATCACCAACACAATGGATATGGGTTTGGGTGGACTCTGGTAGTTGGTGATGGACAGTGAGGCCTGGCATGCTGCATTTCATGGGGTCTCAAAGACATGACTGAGCGACTGAACTGAACTGAATATAATAAAACATTACATAGTAGCTAGTGAACTATGAAGTTTTGTCTATTGATAATGATGAATTGTAAAATATTTAACAAGTACAACAGAATGTCCAATACAAAGTGACACAAGGTAATATGTCATAGTTTAAACATGTAAATAGTAACATATATTAATTATATATAACACATGTCAATTATATGTAACATATGTTAATTATATGTTAACATATGTTAATTAAAATGTTAATATCTGCACATATATAGATATATGCATGTATAGAACACATAAAATACCATAGTCTGTTCTCTGCACATGAAGGAGAATAATTTCACTAGTGAAAGGCAACTAAGGGGCTACAAACCTCTATGTAGTGTTTTTACTTCATCAAAAATTATGAACCAAATATGGAAAAATAAAATTTGATAAATTTAGATGGGTACTCAGATACTTAGGAGTATTTTTTTTGCTTGAATGAATTTTAAAAGTTAATAATAAGTTTTTAAAAATTAAAGAAGAGCACTTGTGAACTAAGTTGGATGTTAATTCTTAGAGAGATCAACTAAGAGCAGGAAATTAGCCCCAGGGGCCCAGCCAGGCAATATTTAAGAGGAGACTACAACATAATTAGGGCTTCCCTGGTGGCTCAGAAGGTAAAGGGTCTGCCTGCCATACAGGAGACCTAGGTTTGATCCCTGGATCAGGAAGAGTCCCTGGAGAAGGAAATGGCAACCCACTCCAGTACTCTTGCCTGGAAAATTCCATGGACAGAGAAGCCTGGCAGGCTACAGTCCTTGGGGTCACAAAGAGTCAGACATGACTGAGTGACTTCACTCTTTACAAAATATAATTTTGAGGGAAAATAGATAAGCCTTTCAATCATCTTACTAAATCTTTTCCCTGAATGATGATAAATAGCTTTAAATATTAATAGATGGATGGTTTCTAGGTGTTATCTATGATAAAAATGGGAAAGATTCTGTCGAAGAGGCAGTCAGAGCCCTTTCTAGCAATGCCAGCAAAGGGTAGAGAGAAGGGGAAAATTAACTGAAACTCAATTGTGTATCACTTAAGACCATGAGTACTCTGGTCAGGTTGCTGTTTCTTATCTGGCAAACTCAGGGAATTTTTTCTTCCCTGTTGAACATCTGATGGTAGCAACAAAAACAGTCACAAATGCTGGGATCTAGAATGGATAGTAGAAAAAATTTCCTGATCAATTTCTTACAGATATAGAGGCCCAGCAAATGCAGCTGCTTTGATTTACACATTAAGAAAGGGGGAAAAAAAAGAGAGAGAGAGAGAGAAATGAAAGAGCAAAGAAGTAGGAAGCAATGGAGTTTTTATCCCTGGCCTAGCACAAAAAGAGTATCTAGAATCTACTTCAGTCTATTTCATTAAATAATTGTTTTTTTCTTAGTAAATAACTTACCCTTTGGGGATTTTATTTTCCTTAATTATAGTATAAAGACATTTAATGTTAGCTCACTTTACCCATGGCTAAGCAGGTAAAGAATCTGCCTGCAGTGTAGGAGACCCTGGAAATATGGGTTTGATCCCTGGGTGGGGAAGATCCCCTGGAGGAGAAAAATGGCAACCCACTCCAGTTTTCTTGCCAAGATAATCTCATGAACAGGGGAGCCTCATGGGTTATAGTCCAAAGGGTCACAAAGAATCAGACACTAAGCAACTAAGCATGCAAGCACTTTCTTTTAAGGTTCATTTGCTTTAAAATACTAAAGAGATGGTCATCTTTCTGGTGTGAAATTGGAGAGAGAATGAATGACTATCATTTCTGATGTCCCTAAAATAAGTTCTTTGTTTGACAAAGCCTAGAACTTCCTTAGTCAACTCAATAATACCACACTCTTCTTGGTGTCTGGTAGGATGTAGGTATTCCATCAACTTTTACTGCTTAGTTCACTGTTCTTTCCTGATGAGGTAGGATCTACTCAGTTACCTCTGTTTCTCAACCCTGGAAGGCAGTTAGAAGTAAAGGATGTTTACTGCAGGTTAATTCAATAACTTTATAAGAATTCGGTATTTGAATAAGACGTCCTCATCCATCTTAAGAGCAACCAAGACATTTCCATTGTGCTAATACCCATTTGACAATTGCTGGTGTGTAATCCAAGTCTCTTGGAGAGGGCAATGGCAACCCACTCCAATACTCTTGCCTGGAGAATCCCATGGACGGAGGAGCCTGGTAGGCTGCCATCTACGGGGTCGCACAGTCGGAGACGACTGAAGCGACTTAGCGGCAGCAGCAGCACCAATCCAAGTCTCTTCTTGTTAGATCTTTTACAAGAACTGATTGTGTTTATGTAAATTACTGTGTCAGTCTCAAATCTGACAGCTGTTAAGGGAGGCTCTCTGAGGATAGGTTTTCTCCTCTGCTTCCTAATATATGGAATTGAATTGTGCATATGCTTTGAGATATTTGATAATAAGGCAAGGTTTGAATCTGTTCTCTGGTCAAATTACAGATTTCATAGTTCCCTACTATAAGCCACATCTGTGAAGTCTCTCCATGGACCACATTTCATACCTAAATTATATGAATGATCTGTTATCCTGGCATATTACTCACTAATAGAAATGTGCAGGGGTGTTCCTAGATGTAGTTGACACTTTAGTTTTGTGTGTAAGTGATATCTGTGCTTTACTGAAGCTAAACACTTTTTTCCACACTAAGCTGCACAATAACGATTGCAAACCAGAGAGCAACAACTTTGGTAAATGAAAGTATGGGAATCCAAAAATGCTATGTTAACAGTTCATTGATCATTTATGGGAATCACATCTATTAGATGTCTTCATATAGTGACAAGGAATCTTTTCTCGGTGAAAATAAGGCTAGACTCATTGTAAGGGGGAAAGAAACCCTACAAAGACAGAATAACAAACAGTGCAGACTCAGCTGATATGCAGTCAGCTGGTAATTCACTATTATGATAGTCAAAATTTATCCATCACTTCTTATTATTTTCCAAATTGTATTCTAAGTCTTTAAAATGTATATTCTCATTGATGAGAACTGAACACTCACAGCAACTCTATTAAGTAAGAAAGTATTGTTCTCTGTATTAAATTGATGGAGTAATTCAGAATTGTCAGAGAATTCAATCAAGATCACACAGATGGTAAATGACAGCTCATGTATATGACCCCAGACAGTTTGGGATGAAAGCTACCACTGACAGTGCAACTCCTAAACATTTTCATTAAAAAGTAATGTATGTTTCCTTTATACAAAAACAAATATTGCTGGCCACATGAGCCAAAAAAAATATTTTTTTGAAAATAAAAATATTTTATGTATTTCTTTATGTGGAATAAAATTCTTCTGGGGAAATGCTGAAATTATGAAGCCTAGGGAAAAGTCTTTATTGTTTGCACATCTTTTACAGTCACGTTCAGTTTCATATGACTCAGCCCATTAGCCAGTTTCTATTTCATACCTGCCTTGGACTGAACCTGCAAATTATCAGATTAATCACTGGAAAAGCTATGGACAAAAGAATACACTAAAGTTTAAAATATCTAAGACGTTTCTTGGCTTTCCTTAGTCAGTAGAAACTGATAAGAGGCCAGACAAGAAATTCAAGTGAGGCTTTATGGGGCCCCTGCAGCAACTTGGGGGATCAAAAACAGCTAACAGGCCCCCTTGCTCACTCCCTCTGGCTGGGGGCAAGCTGGTTCCTTATATGGGGTGAGAGTAGGGACATGTCCAGGGGTTGGACTGGAAGGGTAGTCTAGTTGGTTTACCCATCCCTTTGGTGGGGTGAGAATAAGGACTTCTCCAGGGATTGGACAGGAAGGGTGACCTAACCGGTTTGCCCACCCCTTTGGTGGTGTTCAATGCAGGAGGCATGCACAGCACCCTGTTTTTGCTCCCAGCTCTTTAGAAGTGGCAGTGGGATTTTGGTCTTTTTAAATCTTTTTTTGTCCATAAATGTGCACAGTTACATTTCTAGTCCCTCTTTGTATTCTCTTGCTTGAGGAGACGTTTGTCCAGGTACAAGCACTTGAAGCAAAGAGTCTCAGGTTCTATCCTGTCTGAAGACCAGAAGTTTCTGAATTGTTTTGAAACTTTCTAGTGCTCTTGTGCCTCAGAAGGTCATGGTCCTAGAATCAAAGTCCTTCCCCTACACACAATCTATTTTACCTTTTTCCCTTTCCAGTAGAACACATGCTCAAACACTCAAAACATTTTCTATTTTAATGTGAAGCTTACTGCATAAATTTCCCAAGGTATCCTCAATTTATACATGCTGCTGTGCTGTGCTAAGTTGCTTCAGTCATGTCCAACTCTTTGCAACCCCATGGACTGTAGCATGCCAGGTTCTTCTGTCCATGGGATTCTCCAGGCAAGAATACTTGAGTGGGTTGCCATGAACTCCTCTAGGGGATCTTTCAGACGCAGGGATCGAACCCATGTCTCCTATGCCTCCTGCACTGACAGGCAGATTCTTTACCACTAGTGCCACCTGGGAAACCGAAATACAAAGGCTGTTCCTTAAAAAGCATTGTTAAAATGTTTTATAGTTTTATAGTAGGAATAGTTTTCCTCATGGAAATAATTTCGTAAATGATAATATTGCATTCAAGCCAGGCCATACAAGACTATTCACAAAATTGTCTTTTGTAGCATCTCATGGAAATGTACTCTCTGCATACAGAGGTCACATCTTCCTTCTACTGGGGGCAGAGCCAGACAGATTGACATGGGATACAATTTACTGGCACCAGTAGGGTGTTAAGCATCTTATTCTACTTATACATATATAGTTATATATAATATATATACATATTGTTTTTGCATCTATCCATTTCTCTGTCTGTATTTCCATCTATATATACCAGGCATTCAGTGCTTTAAAAAAGTTAACTGCTTGAAACATCACAACCTGATAGCCTAGTTTATTATTATTATTATCTGCATTTTACAGATGAGGCAGTGAAGATACTTCTAGGCTACATGATTTGCTCAAGTTCACATAGTTTGTGATAGGGGTATGAGCTCATGCAGTCTGATTCCAATGCCTACACTCTAACCACTGTGCTTCAGTTCCTTGATCCCTTCAAGACAGAGCTACTCACCTGATTCTTTCTGCTCTGGGTGAGGCTGAGAACTTTAACTGAGGTACTTCAGGTGTTTGACTTTTGTAATCTATTACATTTTTTTAGTATTTGATTTATCTACTTTTGGCTTTGTTGCCCTGCGTGGGCTTTCTCTAGCTGCTGCAAACGGAGGCTCCTCTGCAGGTGCAGCGCATAGGCTTCTGATTGTGCTGGCGCCTCTAGTGGAGCACAGGCTCAAGGGAGCACAGGCTTCAGTAGTTGCAATGTGTGGCCTCAGTAGTTGTGGCTCGAAGGCTTAGTTGCCCTGCAGCATGTGGAATCTTCCTGGAACAGGGATAGAACCCATGTCCCCTGCATTGGCAGGTGGATTCTTTACCCTTGGCCCACCAGGAGAGTCTCAGTGTTTGATTTTATAAAAGAAATGTTTGTGTGTTGTGTTTAAAGGCTAGAGTTCTCACTATTCATTAATATATAATCATGACTCCCTTCTCATTTCTTCTATAACCTATTCTGTTCAAGATTTTTCTGGCCACAGAGGAAAAAGTCCCAAGCCCAACTCCTAGTTTTAGATTTGAATGATTCTCAGAATCCCTCAAGTTTTAATTTTATAGCCCACAAATGTTTTCCCCAAAGTATTTTTGTGAATGAGACTCCTTTCCCTCTTTGTACTCTGGGAAGTTTCAAGGGGTCTGTAAATGCCTAGAGTGATTTATGTATTTCTGGGGAAAAGGTCAGTGATATAAGACCTATTATCAGAGTGATTTTTAGATCTTAATACATGAAGACTGCATGATAAATGATTTAAAATATGATCAATATGCTTGTTTGTAGTCACTACAACTGAAGACAAGGGCAGGTATAGACCATTTAATTAAGCAATTCTATTTTCAGGTCTATGCACACAGTGTTCTTAGTAAGCAACAAATGTCCACAGAACACTCTAGACTATTTTCCCAAATTATATTTTCATGCAACACTATATTTTTCAAGATATTTTACGTATCGTCTACATACCCACACCCATCTCCCCTCCCCCCCACACACACCAATTCTCTCATTAGCAGAAGAGAAAAGTCCTACCATATTCTCCAGAATTTACAATTAAAGTCTCTGAAAATTCTTATACAGTGGAAACCAATCTAACTAGTTTAGCATTCTTCTAAAGAACTTGATTTATAGAGGCCTTTTTGTATGAAATAATAGGAAATATTCCTTTTTAGCTAGAATTACATGTAAGGATTTGCAATATGTATTTTATAACATATATATAATTTAAGAGATGGGAATACCAGACCACCTAACCTGCCTCTTGAGGAATCTGTATGCAGGTCAGGAAGCAACAGTTAGAACTGGACATGGAACAACAGACTGGTTCCAAATAGGAAAAGGAGTACGTTAAGGCTGTATATTGTCACCCTGCTTATTTAACTTCTATGCAGAGTACATCATGAGAAATGCTGGACTGGAAGAAACTCAAGCTGGAATCAAGATTACTGGGAGAAATATCAGTAACCTCAGATATGCAGATGACACCACCCTTATGGCAGAAAGTGAAGAGGAGCGAAAAAGCCTCTTGATGAAAGTGAAAGAGGAGAGTGAAAAAGTTGGCTTAAAGCTCAACATTCAGAAAATGAAGATAATGGCATCTGGTCCCATCACGTCATGGGAAGTAGATGGGGAAACAGTGGAAACAGTGTCAGACTTTATTTTGGGGAGCTCCAAAATCAATGCAGATGGTGACTGCAGCCATGAAATTAAAAGACGCTTACTCCTTGGAAGAAAAGTTATGACCAACCTAGATAGTATATTCAAAAGCAGAGACATTACTTTGCCGACTAAGGTCCGTCTAGTCAAGGCTATGGTTTTTCCTGTAGTCATGTATGGATGTGAGAGTTGGACTGTGAAGAAGACTGAGCGCCGAAGAATTGATGGTTTTAAAGTGTGGTGTTGGAGAAGACTCTGGAGAGTCCCTTGGACTGCAAGGAGATTCAACCAGTCCATTCTGAAAGAAATCAACCCTGGGATTTCTTTGGAAGGAATGATGCTAAAGCTGAAGCTCCAGTATTTTGGACACCTCATGCGAAGAGTTGACTCATTGGAAAAGACTCTGATGCTGGGAGGGATTGGGGGCAGGAGGAGAAGGGGACGACCCAGGATGAGATGGCTGGATGGCATCACGGACTCGATGGTCATCAGTCTGAGTGAACTCTGGGAGATGGTGATGGACAGGGAGGCCTGGCGTGCTGCGATTCATGGGGTCACAAAGAGTCGGACATGACTGAGTGACTGAACTGAACTGATGCTAGTATATTTCAAAATTGTGTTTACTATTGTCATGATGATAGTATTGGTCTGGCCAAAAGATTCTTTAATGATTTTCCATAAAATGTAACAGAAAAACTCAAAAGAATTTTTTGGCCAACCTAATATTTGAACCAGGTGATAGGAACACAGATATCTCTACTACTGTTCAAGATAAAAGGTATCTGTGAATATATGATCAGCAGGAGAACAGTGGCATTTCCTTTCACCTATGTTTAATTGCTGATCAGGCAGAAGTGGGCACTTTTTAGCTGCTATATGCAACAGCTGTGCAATCACTCATTTTAATTGAATCATTTCTTAAAAGTGTCCTTAGAAAAGTCACATAAAGCCCACTAGAATTTTTTTCTATAGATCAGGTCCATTGTGATGAATGGTGTGCTCATACATTAATTTGCTCCTTATCTAGTTTACAAGATAAAGAAATTTATCCATCAGCACAAAAATTACATAGGAGAGCAAACTGGGCTGAAAATGAAGTTTTTATCATCTTTACATGATTTCTAGATGTTGGAGGGATTTTTTTTTTCAGTGTCTTTTCATTGCTACATTTTGTTTGTTTGTTTGCATATGTCTCCTCAGAAGAATTTTAGAAAAGCTGAGCAGCACCATAAAATACTGTTGCTTGACTCTCTCCTTTTGCCTTCACGTGGCTCAGAACTCCGCCTTGCCGAGTCACTGTGAGGGGAAAACCTGTTTTCATGCCCTCCCTAGAATCTGTTCCATTTGAATAATCATTCAGCTGTAGCCAGCAGCTGCTGCCTAATGCACTCCCTAAACCTAAAGCAGGTTCCTAAGGGACTTACAGGGTCATCTAAGTGTCTGTCTTGGTGGAACATGTGAGAAGTGTTCAGACTGGAGTGTGTACTGAGGTGGCACACTGCCTCTCCTTTACTTATGACGGTGGCCCCGAATCATTGCACATGTCTTATTGTTCAGATGAGGCTGACATCAATCATCTTAGTTCTCAGCATCAGTTCATGGAGAGTGAAAGCAGGCCACAGCTGTGCATCCACTTCTCTCTTGTGGCTCAGAGAGTATCTAGCACAGTGATATTCTGCCTTTTAGCATTATCATCCCTTTTTTTTCACAAAGAAAGTCTTGCATGAACTATAAAGCTGGTTGTAAACAGAATTGCACTGATGAGAGGGAGGCATGGACACAGAACCAAACTATTCAACCTCTAGCATTTCTCCATGGAATTCCAAAATTCTGAGAAGGAAAAAAACTTTAGAAAATGGGGTACCTAGAATATTTCACTACCTGAAAACAAAATTCCATTCTATCTTTTTTTTTTCTTAAATTTATTTTTTAATTGAGCGA
The DNA here is from genome assembly GCF_014754425.2 of Oryx dammah. NCBI lineage: Eukaryota > Metazoa > Chordata > Mammalia > Artiodactyla > Bovidae > Oryx > Oryx dammah. Next base: position 58,884,344 of record NW_024070202.1, on the reverse strand, counting down.
AAACTGCTTTACAAAACTGCCATACTACAAAGTCAATCAGACATAATTATACAAATATCTCCTTCCTCTTGAGCCTCACTCCTCTCCCCATTAATAAAATTGTACTCTCAGCAAGTATGGCAGAATGAAAACTTATTTGAAATATCCTAACCATAAGGAGATATCAAATAATGGCAACCTTCCCTGTTGCTGTACTTACTTTAGGAAGTGGAAAAATATTCGAGAGCAATCTAAGAAGTGAGAATATAAACATACACACAAAAGGATGAACAAACACTTATGTGAAAAGAAATGTAATGAAAAGTAATATTTATTTGTGCTCCACAGTTTTAAGAAATTGCATGCACATATATGGATATGTGGAGAAGGCAATGGAACCCCACTCCTGTACTTTTGCCTTGAAAATCCCATGGATGGAGAAGCCTAGTAGGCTGCAGTCCAGGGGGTTGCGAAGAGTCTGACACGACTGAGCGACTTCACTTTCACTTTTCACTTTCATGCATTGGAGAAGGAAATGGCAACCCACTCCAGTGTTCTTGCCTGGAGAATCCCAAGGGTGGGGGAGCCTGATGGGCTGCCGTCTATGGGGTCGCACAGAGTCGGACATGACTGAAGCAACTTAGCAGCATATATATATTATATAATAAGGAAAGCTATCAAAGTTGAATATTGATTAAAGTAAATTTTATATATTATATATATATTCTTAATGAGTAAAGATTAAAATAAATAAATTGGAAGACTATAAAGTACATTTTAAAACTAACTTTTACACAGGCAAAAAAAGAGAGATACTAAATTAAAAAAATAGTTTTGTGTAAAAGTTCTACAAATATTAATAATAACACTCATAAATAGACTAAACTCTTTAAGAAACTGTCAGATTGAAAGCTTTTAAAAATCTAGCTATATGTTGATTTCAGACACATACATGAAGTAAAATAACAAGGAGTTATCGAAAGTAAGAATATGGCAAAGAAAACTGTGCTAATATTCAAAAAGAAAAAAAAAGCAGTTGGTTAATTATGTCATATGTGACAAAATTTAAGACATAAGACAATTTTAGAAAGAGCAGATCATTACATAATAATAAAAAAATTATTTCCTTGAGGTAAAACATGTGCTTGCACAGGCACACACACATAATAATTTATATACTTAATTACCTGATTAGATTTATCTGCTCACCAATGTAGTTCAGTTCAGTTGATCAGTCTTATGCAACTATTTGCAACTCCGTGGACTGCAGCACACCAGGCCTCCCTGTCCATCACCAACTCCTGGAGTTTTCTCAAATTCATGTGCATTGAGTCTGATGCCATCCAACCATCTCATCCTCTGTCATCCCCTTCTCCTCCTGCCTTTAATTTTTCTCAGCATCAGGGTCTTTTCCAATGAGTAGGTTCATCAGATCAGGTGGCCACAGTATTGGAGTTTCAGCTTCAGCATCAGTCCTTCCAGTGAATATTCAGGACTGATTTAGGATGGGCTGGTTGGATCTCATAGGAAGAATTCTTTTAAAAAAATACTCTTCCCTAAATCATAGTGCTAAAACATAATAATTTAAAATATACATATTATTAGTAGTAAATTTCATTGGTCTATCATAATATAACCTTCCTCTGAGCACTTTTTAGTGACTTGCTAGTTATTTCTTATTTGCTAAGATAATTAATGATCATATAATTTCTTTAATGCAGAATGAAAACAGTTTTACTTTCTGTGACATGGTAATAAGCTATTTCAAAACAGAACTAGTATATTAGTCAGAGTCCAGTCAGGAGACAGAAAACATACCTGCAGGATGGTCTTGCTACAAAGAACTGGATCACCAATTGAGAAGATAGCTGCCTACGAATATGGATGAAACTATGCTCGCATCTCTGTGAAGGCCAATGCTTCTACTTTAAATAGCTAAAAATGCTTTGCATCAATAATTTTTCACAATTTTTTGGAAGAAATATGGAAATTTTTCTGTTATGTCAAATTAAATGTCCTCTTTCTCTTTTTGTTTTATTTTAATAAAGCCATTTTGGAGAAATACAGGGAAGGGAGAATAGAAGTGATGAGTTAGAGAATAAAGGCAAGACAGAGATGGGAAAGGGAAGTGTAAATGTAACATGATGCTGACTGGGCCAGTTGCTTCTGCCATGTTATTTATAGGTACTTTTATCCACATTCCACTTCTTAGATCTGCCAACACTTAGACCACTTCTTTCACTGGTCCCCTGGGCCACTGCCAAATCCTGTGTCCCCACTCCAGCATTTACCTATTCATTTTTTATTCCTTCAGAGTCCCAAAGCAAACACCAGAAAGTTTATTATTTGGCTATACCAGAAGACAAGTATTCCTCTTTTCTGGTCCTAGGTCTATATAGCTTGTGAAGACTCTGGGATCAATACAAAGTACTTAGTTTAATTTTTTTTTTCTTTTTTAAAGATTTTGAGCAATGGTAAGAGAGGCATTATAAACACAAAGTTGGACATCGCTCTCTGGGGTCAAGCAGAGTCTACCTATTTCTTCTATGCTCAGACTGTCTTAGTCAGCATCTTAAAATTTGTAAATGCCTTGGGAAAATATCCTGGGTGATTTAAACAAGGTAACTTATACTCCAGAGTCATAATTACAAAACTCAGTTTGAGAAAATGTTTTGAAAGAATTTTTTTAAAAAGTCTGACTGTAGTTTTTCTTTGGAGAGTTATTTAATGCATTTGTTGTTAGCTTTAGGAAACCAGCTAACCTCAGGGGGAAAAATCCTTAAAATAGTCAAGATTTTTGGAAGCTAGATAGAGAAGAAAGCAGACTTGATTGCTCAATATAAAGCTAAGTAAAAAAAAGATGTTATCAGCAATTAACTACAAAGCTTGATTCTAAAGGAAAACAAGAAATCAAAGGGGAAATATTTTTAAAGAGATGAAAACACTACTGGGAGCTCCACAGGGTATGGAATTTCTAAGAGACCAGAATCAATTCATATTTTCCTGTTTCTAGGCAATATTCAGTTGTCAGTTATTTTATAGAGACATGGGGGATACACTGGTGTGAACATATTTAAAAATTAGAATAAGTCAGAATGATCCTGGAGCTTTCATCATTTTCTCTTTACCCTTGTTTTCCCTCATTGTGCTTTGCAAATAAGTTATCACTATAAGCCAAAAATGGAACTGAAACATCACTTCATTAAAAATCAAACAAAATCCAATCACTTGCAGTAGTCATGATAAGACTGATGATTAACTGTTAAGTTGCTCAAATGGGGGGTGAACTAAAGAGAAATAAATGTTCTGGGTGATAACCCCAGGGGAAGAAATGCCAGGTAAGTAAATAAACAAGCAGGGCCTTTTACGCATTTGAGTTAGAGTTGTTGCAAAGAAAATAATGCTTGCATTGAAAAGAAACCACTTTTTCCTCCCCTTAGGAAAAATGAAAATGTCTGCTATTTAAAAAAATTTCCATTGAGGTTTTCTGCTGATGTACTTTTGCATAACCTCAGAGATACAAAAGCCAGTGACAATAAAACATATGCCCAATTATCTAGGGGGCCAGGCATGTATCAGAGAAAACTACACAGAAAGAGGAAGATCTGTATCGGGTGCCAGGAGAAGGAAACATCTATTTCTCCTTAGAAATTGGATGAATGTCCTTAGACACATTATAGCTTTGAGGTAGAAGTTGGGGCATAGATCTGCCACCACCCTTTCAGGCGAATTTATTATAACACAAATATAAGAGTCCTAGACTTTCTCTCATGTCCTGGTGCCCAATCAGATTTCCCAACCTGACAATGTGAAAACATAGTTCTAGAAGTATAATGTGTAATTATGGTTAAGAGATCCAGAAAAATGTAGAAATTCAGTGTCATATACTCTGAATAATTGTTGTTTGTTTCTTTTTATTTTTCCCAATGTCAAAATAGTAATAGAAAAGCATTATTTACTAACCTCTTAACAAGCAAAAATAGAAGACAATTTTTTCCAGTCATTCTATTCTAGTTCCCAACTTTACTCTTTCCTTACAATCCAGAATTTATACCTTGGTGTTTAAAACTTAGGAGTGAGAGCATATACTCATCCTCTTCCATCTGGTGAATGTTAAGGTGTTCTCCCTTTCAGTGAAATTGAGAGGACTATTTTGTTCAGGATAGAACCATTCTACCTCTTGGGCTGGCAAAGAGACACTACAGAGGATGATTTCAGCTGTCAGATACCATAGCTCTGAAGATACAGAGTAGAAAAATATTAGGCTCTATCTTTGCATTGCTATTCTTTAATGCTACTGAGCAGGTAATGCCTGACAGATTTACAGGTGGCAGGAATAAAAGATTAATTGTTTTATTTTATTTATGTCTGGAATGTAACTGAAGACTAAGTAATTTGATTCCCATCAGTAATCTGTTTCCTTTTGTCATTTCCCAACACCTGTCATTCTGTTAATTCATCCTTCTGCTTATAAACATTAGGCACTTGAAGAAAAAGCATATATATATGTATGTATGTATGTGTATATATATACGTAATGTATACATGCATATGCATATATGTGTCTGTGCATATATATGTACATATATGTGCATATTTATGTATATGTATACATATATATGTATACATGTATGTGTATATATATTATTCACTTACATTGAACTAGTATATTGGGAAACTTTCCTTTTTGCATTTTATTTCCCCTTAGTGAAAAAGAAAAGACACATACTAAAAAACTGCTGCCTACTATAGAAATTCTGTTTTTCTCTCTTTAAATTACAAAGGGTAAAGAGATGAGTATGGCCAGAAAAACACATAAATTAAGGAAAACACACAAATTAAGGAAAAAGTCAAACAACCACTACTACCAAAACCTCACCCTCTTCACCATTTCCTGCTGTCTAAAAATTGTTTAAAATCTAGTGTAAGAATTGTTTAGATGTAAAAGTATATATACTTGTCTCCTTTTTTTTCTTCTTTTTCTTCTTCCAAAGGATGTCATTTTCTGATTTTCTCTTTTTCCCTGTCTTTGATTAGTAGCACTGAAATATTAAAATTATTCCAGAGAATGACAACCATTATATCTGTCAAACATTTCTACTCTAGTCCTGCAGCAAGTTAATAAAGAATGTGCTCTCTATAACCCTGGGAGGGGCAGCCAAATATGTTACATGGCCCAGCTTAGTTGCTCACTGTCATGCAGATGAGAAGGATTGTCACTGTTCACATAATAATCTTGGTATCACCTACAGACACAGCTTTTCATCAAGGGATGACTATCATAAATGTCAGGATTGGACATACTTTCCTAGTCTGAATTCCAGGACCTTGTCTTTCTACTATAACAAAACTAGTCTTCTTCTCAGTCCTTTTTCTAGGTGAAGTATCTAACTTGATATTTATGTCTAAAAAGACAGTCAGAACTTCCTTCTGGAGACAGTCTATCCCAGGTTCTATATCCGACTTAAAAGTTTTCTTTATTTTTTTCTTCCTCTTTTTTTTTTTTTTTTTTTCCTTCTGAAAGTATCGTTTAGTTATACTTCTCTCTCTCTTTTTTTTAGGTCTCTGGACATTAATTTTGTTATTCCTGAGTATTTGCTACATGCTTGTCTATTTGACAACATAGGAAGAAACCTGCATACCACACCAGCCTTGCTTATTTTACAGTAGTAACATGTTTTTTATTATTCCTTTTGATCCCACAGGAAGTTTGAATGCTGTGGAGGTCAGCTTCTGACTTAAGGGGATTATATTCAGTAAACCATGTCAAAATTAATGAATAGAATTGCACTGACACTCTAGTTTGGTTGGATTTAAGTAAAATGTTTAAATGGCATTTTTATTTATATATTTTAATATAAATTTATTTAACTGGAGGATAATTACTTTACAATATTGTATTGGTTTTGCCATACATCGACATGAATCCACCATGGGTGTACACGTGTTCCCCATCCTGAACCCCCCTCCCACCTCCCTCCCTGTACCATCCCTCTGGGTCATCCCAGTACACCAGCCCCAAGCATCCTGTTCATGCATCCAACCTGGACTGGCGATTTGTTTCATATATGATATTATACATCTTTCAATGCCATTCTTCCAAATCATCCCACCCTCTCCCTCTCCCACAGAGTCCAAAAGACTGTTCTATACATCTGTGTCTCTGTTGCCATCTCGCATACAGGGTTATCATTACCAACTTTCTAAATTCCATATATATGCTTTAGTATACTGTATTGGTGTTTTTCTTTCTGGCTTACTTCACTCTGTATTATAGGCTCCAGTTTCATCCACCTCATTAGAACTGAGTTAAATGTATTCTTTTTAATGGCTGAGTAATACTCCATTGTGTATATGTACCACAGCTTTCTTATCCATTCATCTGCTGATGGACATCTAGGTTGGTTCCATGCCCTGGCTATTATAAACAGTGCTGCGATGAACATTGGGGTACATGTGTCTCTTTCAATTCTGGTTTTCTTGGTGTATATGCCCAGCAGTGGGATTGCTGGGCCACAAGGCAGTTCTATTTGCAGTTTTTTAAGGAATCTCCACACTGTTCTCCATAGTGGCTGTACTAGTTTGCATTCCCACCAACACTGTAAGAGGGTTCCCTTTTCTCCACACCCTCTCCAGAATTTATTTCTTGTAGACTTTTGGATAGCAGCCATTCTGACTGGCATAAAATGGTACATCCTTGTGGTTTTGATTTGCATTTCTCTGATAATGAGTGATGTTGAGCATCTTTTCATGTGTTTGTTAGCCATCTGTATGTCTGTTTGAAGAAATGTCTGTTTAGTTCTTTGGCCCATTTTTTGATTGGGTCTTTTATTTTTCTGGAGTTGAGCTGCAGGAGTTGCTTGTATATTTTTGACATTAGTTGTTTGCCAGTTGCTTCATTTGCAATTATTTTCTCCCATCCTGAAGGCTGTCTTTTCATCTTGCAAAGAGTTTCCTTTGTTGTGCAGAAGCATTTAATTTTAATTAGATCCCATTTGTTTATTTTTGGTTTTATTTCCAATATTTTGGGAGGTGGGTCAGAGAGGATCCTGCTGTGATGTATGTTGGAGAGTGCTTTGCCTATGTTCTCCTCTAGGAGTTTTTATAGTTTCTGGTCTTACATTTAGATCTTTAATCCATTTTGAGTTTATTTTTATGTATGGTGTTAGAAAGTGTTCTAGTTTCATTCTTTTACAAGTGGTTGACCAGTTTTCCCAGCACCACTTGTTAAAGAGATTTTCTTTACTCCATTGTATATTCTTGCCTCCTTTGCCAAAGATAAGGTGTCCATAGGTGCATGGATATATCTCTGGGCTTTCTATTTTGTTCCATTGATCTATATTTCTGTCTTTGTGCCAGTACCATACTGTCTTAATGACTGTGGCTTTGTAGTAGAGCCTGAAGTCAAGCAGGTTGATTCCTCCAATTCCATTATTCTGTCTCAAGATTGCTTTGGCTCTTCAAGGTTTTATGTATTTCCATACAAATTGTGAAATTATTTGTTCAAGCTCTGTGAAAAATACTGTTGGTAGCTTGACAGGGATTGCATTTAATCTATAGATTGCTTTGGGTAGTATAGTCATTTTCACTATATTGATTCTTCCGATCTGTCAGTTCAGTTCAGTTCAGTTGCTCAGTCGTGTCCGACTCTTTGCGACCCCATAAATTGCAGCACACCAGGCCTCCCTGTCCATCACCAACTCCCAGAGTTCACTCAGACTCGCGTTCATTGAGTCAGTGATGCCATCCAGCCATCTCATCCTCAGTCGTCCCCTTTTTCTCCAGCCTCCAATCCCTCCCAGCAACAAAGTCTTTTCCAATGAGTCAACACTTGGCACAAGGTGGCCAAAGTACTGGAGTTTCAGCTTTAGCATCATTCCTTCCAAAGTAATCCGAGGGTTGATCTCCTACAGAATGGACGGGTTGGATCTCCTTGCAGTCCAAGGGACTCTCAAGAGTCTTCTCCAACACCACAGTTCAAAAGCACAAATTCTTCAGCGCTCAGCCTTCTTCACAGTCCAACTCTCACATCCATACATGATCACAGGAAGAAACATAGCCTTGACTAGACGGACCTTAGTCGGCAAAGTAATGTCTCTGCTTTTGAATATGCTATCTAGGTTGGTCATAACTTTTCTTCCAAGGAGTAAGCGTCTTTTAATTTCATGGCTGCAGTCACCATCTGCAGTGATTTTGGAGCCCCCCAAAATAAAGGCTGACACTGTATCCACTGTTTCTCCATCTATTTCCGATCCATGAACACGATATATTTCTCCATCTGTTAGTGTCCTCTTTGATTTCTTTCACCAGTGTTTTATAGTTTTCTATATATAAGTCTTTAGTTTCTTTAGGTAGATATATTCCTAAGTATTTTATTCTTTTCATTGCAAAGGTGAATGGAATTGTTTCCTTAATTTCTCATTCTATTTTCTCATTATTAGTGTATAGGAATGCAAGGGGTTTCTGTGTTGATTTTATATCCTGCAACTTTACTATATTCATTGATTAGCTCTAGTAATTTTCTGGTGGAGTCTTTAGGGTTTTCTATGGAGAGGATCATGTCATCTGCAAACAGTGAGAGTTTTACTTCTTCCCTTAGCACTTAGTTTTACTTAACTTTCCCCTTAGCACTGCTTTTACAGTGTCCCACAGGTTTTAGGTTGTTGTGTTTTCATTTTCATTCATTTCTATGCATATTTTGATTTCTTTTTTTATTTCTTTCCAATTTGGATTCCTTTTATTTCTTTTTCTGCTCTGATTGCTGTGACCAAAACTTCCAGAATTATGTTGAATAGTAGTGGGAAAAGTGGGCATCCTTGTCTTGTTCCTGACTTTAGGGGAAATGCTTTCAATTTTTCACCATTGAGGATAATGTTTGCTGTGGGTTTGTCATAGACAGCTTTTGTTGTGTTGAGGTATGTTCCTTCTATTCCTGCTTTCTGGAGAGTTTTTATCATAAATGGATGTTGCATTTTGTCAAAGGCTTTCTCTGCATCTATTGAGATAATCATATGGCTTTTATTTTTCAATTTGTTAATGTGGTGTATTACATTGACTGATTTGTGGATATTGAAGAATACTTACATCCCTGGGGTAAAGCCCAATTGGTCATGGTGTATGATCTTTTTAATGTGTTGTTGGATTCTGATTGCTAGAATTTTGTTAAGGATGTTTGCATCTATGTTCATCAGTGATATTAGCCTGTAGTTTTCTCTTTTTGTGGCATCTTTGTCAGGTTTTGGTAGTAGGGTGATGGTGGCCTCACGGAATGAGTTTGGAAGTTTACCTTCCTCTGCAATTTTCTGGAAAAGTTTGAGTAGGACAAGTGTTAGCTCTTCTCTAAATTTTTGGTAGGATTCAGCTGTGAAGCCGTCTGGACCTGGGCTTTTGTTTGCTGGAAGATTTCTGATTATAGTTTCAATTTCCGTGCTTGTGATGGGTCTGTTAAGATGTTCTATTTCTTCCTGGTTCAGTTTTGGAAAGTTTTAGTTTTCTAAGAATTTGTCCATTTCTTCCAAGTTGTCCATTTTATTGGCATATAATTTCTGATAGTAGTCTCTTAAGAGCCTTTGTATTTCTGTGTTGTCTGTTGTGATCTCTCCAATTTTTATTTCTAATTTTATTGATTCGATTTTTCTCCCTTTGTTTCTTGATGAGTCTGGCTAATGGTTTGTCAATTTTATTTATCCTCTCAAAGAACCAGCTTTTGGCTTTGTTGATTTTTGCTATGGTCTCTTGTTTCTTTTGCATTTATTTCTGCCCTAATTTTTAAGATTTCTTTCCTTCTTCTAAACCTAGGGTTCTTAATTTCTTCCTTTTCTAGTTGCTTTAGGTGTAGAGTGAGGTTATTTATTTGACTTTTTTCTTGTTTCTTGAGGTATGCCTGTATTGCTATAAACTTTCCCCTTAGCACTGCTTTTACAGTGTCCCACAGGTTTTAGGTTGTTGTGTTTTCATTTTCATTCATTTCTATGCATATTTTGATTTCTTTTTTTATTTCTTCTGTGATTTGTTGGTTATTCAGCAGCATATTGTTCAGCCTCCATATGTTGGAATTTTTAATAGTTTTTTTTTTTTTTCCTGTAATTGAGATCTAATTTTACTGCATTGTGGTCAGAAAAGATGCTTGTAATGATTTCAATTTTTTTTTTTTTAATTCACCAAAGCTAGATTTATGGCCCAGGATGTGATCTATCCTGGAGAAAGTTTCGTGTGCACTTGAGAAAAAGGTGAAATTCATTGTTTTGGGGTGAAATGTCCTATACTTCTCTGTTATCTCAAAGTTACCTCGATCATCAAAAGTTGATCATAGAATAAGATGAGTTGGGGAAAGTAGAAAGAGATTAAACTAGCCAGATGATCAGAGTTCACATGAGAAAAGGTCTGGTGTGAGAGAAAATGTTTTAATATTATCCTAGAGTCTTCATGGACAAATGATAAGTGAATTTTTTAAATAGTAAATGATCAAATCAGTGATGTGGATAATTTTGACAGCAGACACAAGGATAGTTTGGGAGGGACTAAGCCCATTACCAAGAAGAACATAAGAAAAGGCTGTTACAGCAATCCAGGTAATAAATATGGAGCTATTATGTTAAGAAAGAAATAAATGTAAACAGGAGGGGGTAGTTCTAACAGTATTGAGACCATTGAATGAATTAGAGTAGGTAACCATTGACATGTGGGTTATGAAAGAGAAGTAAACAGGAATAATCCAGAAGTGTCCAACTTGTTCTCTTGGAAGGTAACCAAGATGAGAAATTTAATAAGTTCCACTGGGGAGAGTTGACTTCAAGGTTTGGATATACAAATGAAGTAGGAAGTTGAACAGATGGGTTCAGATATTAACAGACAAGAATTCAAGGTTCAGATTGGCAAGTCATTATCATTTATGTAGCAGTTGAAGCTATATTTGTTGGATGAAATCACTCAGAGACCATAAGGTCATTAGAAATATATTCTCTTATCCTTTGGTGTTCACTTTTTGTGCACATTATAGGATTATATTGATCTGCCCCTTTGAAGTCAATCTACACTATATTACTCACTTTGGCCAACCAAAGTGAGAGGAAGGAATTTATGCCTCTTGGGGTAGATGCAGGTTCTAGTTGGTGCTCACTTTTAAATTGATGGTTCCCCTCCTCCTGCCACCATGAATATTATGGAGGAGTTGTTGACCTGTGCACCTGAATTAAGACAATGTGATGGAGACCCGCAGGTAAACTGTGATAAACCTATAATATGAGCAAGAACTAAATGTTGAATGTTTTAAGCCATTGAGATTGTAAGGGTAATTCAGCTTATCCTATCTTGATAGAGTGACAGTGAGATAAAGAATATTCAGGGATAGAACCTTCGAAAATAGTAGCTTATAGGCAAGAGGTACTGAAAGATTCTGCTGATAAGGCTGAGGATAAAAACCAAAAAAGGAGAAAGAGGAATAAAAGAAAAAAATATACCTGAAACCTAGGGAGGATGAATGTTCCCAATAGAAGGAAGAAGAGTCATCATTACATTAATTGGTAACCTTGTTTAAAGTCATTTAAATAGAATGTGATATGGGCAGAACTCCAAATGTAACATGCTGAGAAATGAAGAAGGAAGGTGAAAAAGAGATATAAATTGTTTATTGTACTTTTGAGTACTGTGGCTCTCTGAAATGAAAAGGGAAGTATTGTAACAGTATAGGGGAGAAAACGCTTGGAAAATAATTTTTGTTGTTGTTATGGATAGGTAGGCAGTACTAGTGAATTTTTACAGAACAAAAGGCAAGAGTAAAAAGGGAGAGGTTGAAGAGAAAGATAAGAAAGGGTAATGAATGATCTTTCACATGTTAGAAAGAACTAAAACACAGACTCACTTGAAGTGAGAAAAAAATTGCTCTAGCAAATAATAGCATTTATATGTCTACTCTCATGAAAGGCAGTTCTTAAGGGGACTTAGACAGTGTGAATCCATTCATTAAACTCTCCTACACTGAGTTTATTCTGTAGCTTAGACTCTCAAGAGAACTAACTGTACAAGAATGCTATCTAACATGAAAAAGAAAAGATTCAAAGTCATGATTCCCTACACTGGCATTTTTATTCCATATATACCCTATAATAGTACAGCATTAAAGTAGGTTTATTTTGAGATTTACTGCATTTATGCTACACTTTTTTTTCACCTATAATAGTACATATACACCCTATTATATATACATCTTATATATATACACACCTACATACATATACCCTATAATATACCCTATAATATGTTCCATATATACCCTATATATATTCCATATATATACCCTATAGTAGTACAGCATTAAATTAGGTTTATTTTGAGATTTACTGAATTTATGCTACACTTTGTTTCCCACAGGAATTGGTGGTAGTAGTGATGGTGAGATGTAGTGGTATTTTGTTTGATTGTACATTAAGTAGGCAGATTATTTTTAAAATAAAATATTTTTGCTGATATAAAACATCAGTGCCTCACTGATCCTAAGGGAATGTATGGATACAACATTAAATTTCTCTTTAGAAAATTATATTATGAATCTCTGATTAGATTCATTTTTGTCCTCAATATCTTGTGCTGTTCCCTATAGAAGTTATTTACTATGTATATTTGCTTTTGGGAACAGTGTACTGCATAAATGGCAAGGGTATCTGAAAAAAACGTATTTTCTACATGTTTATTTGCATCTAATGTTTAATGATTATTATGCTGATCCAGTGTTTATAATTATTTTAGATCAGAATTAATGAGCTTTGGGCTTGAAAATGTCAAAATTCATTTCAAATGTTCTTTTATGTTGGTATTTACAACTTGAAAATAGATTCTCATGCTTTCTCAACACTATAATTTTGATATAGGGTCATAAATTATGTGATTGTCATTAGATTTGCTTTCTACATCATCACAATATTTTTAAAATTCTTTTTATATTTCAGAAATTCTTTGGACTTGACTTTGTATGGATTACAAAACAAACCAAAGTGATCCAAAGTTCCCTTTCTTATTTATTATTTATCAGTTGACTCCCTTATACCTTACTTTTCCAAAAAATGAGAGATAATGCTAATTTGACATATAAGAATTATTCACCCAGAAATACTTTGTGTGAAAATTGCACAGTAAAAAATTGTACAATGACATAGTTAGCCTAGAAATTTGAAATTCAGAAATAAAATAGGAAATGTTGCAGGGTACCTTATGTGAGAAAACTTGTGTAATATTTTACCACTTTTAGCCAACTGTTCCAAATTACTTCACAGTCATATCTAATATTCTTCTCAGTATACTTTCATAGTTGATAGTGACTATCTTGTAGGGAGATGCTCTGGCATTTATAGTTTTAGCTGTAAAACTTAATAACTGATTGCAAGGTTCTATCCAATACCAGGATTTGATGGCTCCATGAACTCTAAAAATTTTCATCTTCCTCAATTCTTAATTTCATCTTCCTCTAGCAGATTTCCAGGTGGCTCAGTGGTAAAGAATCTGCCTGCAGTGCAGGAGACACAAGGGACATTGTTCGATCCCTGGATCAGGAAGATCCCCTGGAGGAGGAAATGGCAATGCACTTAAATATTCTTGCCTGGAAAATCCCATGGACAGAGGAGCCTGGCAGGCTACAGTCCATGAAGTTGCAGAGTCAGGCATGACTGAGCATGCACACATGAACTAGTGAATTCCTCCAGATTTTTTCAGATTTCAAAACTCTGCTTTCACCATCACCCTGACCTCTGAGCTTGCCAAATGAATTACTCAATGTTACCTATATTACTAAATTTATTCTTTATGGTGGTTTTATAAAGTTTAGTTACTTATACAATGCAGGCTACAAAAGTTCTTTTGAAACCAATAGCATAGAATACCAGATTGATAAACTAATAGTTGATAATTTTTAATTAACATTTTAAAAATACCAAGGAAGTTTTTTGAGAATGGACAAATAAGCTCCAATATGCTGGCAGATAAAAGCTACAAACTGTGAAAAAATATAATTAACAATTACTTGAAGGCTCTAGAGTCAATGGTAGCAGGATCAGCAGATTCCTGAGGTGAATCTAAAACTTGAAAAAGAGCTTCACATGAATGGTTTCCAATTTTTGTCAGCTTTATCTCAGAAAGATTTCATGGCAAGTCATACTCATTAGCATGTGAAAAAATCTGGGATACAAAATAACAGATAAACACACTTCAATATTGTGTGTATTCTGTACCCAGCAAAAGTGAAAGTTAATCACTCAGTCGTGTCCAACACTTTGCAACCCCATGGACTGTAGGGATCCTTATGATCCTCTGTCCGTGGGATTCTCCAGCCAAGAATAGTGGAGTGGGGAGTGGGGAGCTATCTCCAGAAGATCTCCTGACCCAGGGATCAAACCCAGGTCTCCTGCATTGCAGGCAGATTCTTTACAGTCTAAGCCATCAGGAACACATAGTGAAGGACAGGGAAGCCTGGCATGCTGCAATCCATGGGGTCAAAAATAGTCAGACACAATTTAGTGACTGAACAACAAAAACCACATCAGCAAGGAGCACACTTCGAACTGTCAGCTAAGGGGAGAAAACGGGTATGAGGTGAGAGCACTTGCTACTTTAGGCAGTTCCAGCTTCCACCTGTACTACTCTTTTACTGTAAAAATCATGCACTTGTAGTATGCCATTAATATCCAGAGCTTAAAGGTTGCCCCCAATTACTTGAATAATGATAATGTGTCTTGCAGGGTATTTGCCAAATATTTTTCACCAATCCTAATAAAGAAAGGAAACAAGAGAAGAGACTAATAAAGCTGAAAAATTTTAGAAATGTGGTTCAATTTTCCATTGACAAAAATTTTAAAAATCTAAGCACTGATGATGGTGAAAATGAGCTTGTAAAATGAAGTGTTGCCTCACTCTTCTAAAAGTATACAAATCAATCATTCCTGGAACTGCATTAAGTCAGCCAATGTCAAAATGTGTATTGTTTAACTTGTTCCAAATGTGTATTTTTTAACTTTATCTACTACCCAAAAGAACAGATAAAATGTCTTCAAAAAATCTGAAATCATGTAACTAGCGTGGCAAGATGGCAATGGTTTCTGTCTAGTAATTTCTCTTTGGAGTAAATTCTGAGAAAGATGGACAAAGGAAACTGAACATGAAGCTGGCTTCTCCAGAGTCTCATGGGTCAGTTCTTATGTCAATGGTTCAGTCCCTGGTTATTTGTGTTACCTTCAACTTTCTGCTAAAAAGAAAAAAAAAATTTTAAATTTTCTTCCATGTAGGAAGAATAACGATATTTGCAAGTCTTTTCTGCCCCCCAAAAGAATAAAAAAATCATGATTCATGTAGCTTTACTTCATTATGAAGTAAAGAATCAGACATAAAATGTTCAGGTATAATTGGATTTTTGTCTTTTTTTTATTTTTTATTTTTTTTGGATTTTTGTCTTTAAATCAGCATACAATTTCAGTGCCCAAATATATGATAACAGAAGCTTAGCATTGATTGATACTCAAGAAAATTGTCAAGTTGCTGAAAGTGCTCCATGTATTGCAGCTCTGGTGCAGTAAGGTGAAGCCCATATCTATTAAACAGTGAACAACAGCCAACTATCAAGTCAAACAAACCTATGCTAAGCTTTCAGATGGGCTGGTGATAGCAGCATCACTGTCTTCAAGGAAGGTTGGTTTTACAAAAGACAAACAGATACGTTTCCAAATAAGTGATTAATGATATAAAAAAGTAAATAAGAGTTTTGATGCTACAATGATGTGAATGATTAATTTTACATACAGATAAAGTTGAATATTTGTTTTCATAAATGCTAAAAAGTCATTTAGTTATATCTATATTCTTCTACAGAATGAGTTTTTAGGGAGCTCATTTTTTCTTACTAACCTGATTACTTGATTACTAATTATACCAATGATCTGTTTCACAGGCATTTCATTAAGAAGTTCATGAAATAAGAGACTCACTTTTAGTTTATGCATTAATTTCTGAAGCATTTATGGAGTACTTATTGTATGCTGATCTCTGTACTTTTCTGGTACCAGCAACATCTGGTAAGTGATCAACCAATCTTTTTTTTTTTTTCTTTTGACAGCTGCAGTCCTGGTAAGTGACACTTCTAAGTGATAAAAAATATTTTCATTGCACTTGAATAAAACATGCCTCCTACTGTCTTCACTCATTCATTGAACATATATTTGAGCAACTAGTGTGGACAAATATTATATAGGACAAAGAGGATGGGAATTAATTTAATTCCTGTTTATGCTCTCAGGAAACTAATAGTACATAGACTTCCTCATTAATCTTGCTTGTGTCATGAATCACATAAACTGGGGTTCCCAATTTTGATTGTCTAATTAAAATTACCTGGATAATACAGATTCTTAAGGGCCACTCTTAAGTCTTACTTAATAGTTCTTGGATGGAGTCCTAAAATCTCCATTTTATAAAATTTTATAATTGATACTCAAACACAATCAAGTCCATTATCTAGCAAAATTAACAGCATCTCCTTAACCTTATTACCATTCAAACATGTGAAAACAGATATTCTGCACTCCCAATTTTCTCTACTTTACCTGTGGCTTGGGAGGGCTTCCCCAGTGGCTCAGATGGTAAAGAATCTGCCTACAGTGCAGAGACCTGGGTTCAATCACTGGGTCAGGAAGATCCCAGGAGATAACATATTTCCTTTCCTTCCTGGAAAAGGAAATAGCAACCCACTACAGTATTCTTGCCTGGAGAATCCCATGGACAGAGGATCATGGAGGGCTACAGACCATGGAGTCACAAAGAATCGGACATGACTGAGCGACTAATGCTTTCACATTTTCACTTTTTTGTGATTTATGTAATTTAACTCATAATTAATACTATATAACTAAAGTCTTGTAATTAAAATATATAATTTTGAGTATAATATTTCAAAATCATGGACTCACCAACAAATTGAAAATTTTGATTTTTTTCTGTTTTTATTATTTTTTTAAAATAAATTTATCTATTTTAATTGGAAGTTAATTACAATATTGTATTGGTTTTGCCATACATCAACATGAATCTGCCACAGGTATACACGTGTTCCCCATCCTGAACCCCACTCCCTCCTCCCTCCCCATACCATCCCTCTGGGTCATCCCAGTACACCAGCCACAAGCATCCTGTATCCTGCATTGAACCTGGACTGCTGATTAATTTCATATGTGATATTATGTATGTTTCAATGCCATTCTCCCAAATCATCCCACCCTCGTCCTCTCCCACAGAGTCCAAAAGACTGTTCTACACATCTGTGTCTCTTTTACTGTCTCGCATACAGGGTTATCATTACCATCTTTCTAAACTCCATATATATGCATTAGCATACTGTATTGGTGTTTTTCTTTCTGGCTTGCTTCACTCTGTATAATAGGCTCCAGTTTCATCCACCTCATTAGAACGGATTCAAATGTATTCTTTTTAATGGCTGAGTAATAGTCCATTGTGAATATGTACCACAGCTTTCTTATCCATTCATCTGCTGATGGACATCTAGGTTGCTTCCATGTCCTGGCTATTATAAACAGTGCTCTGATGAACATTGGGGTACACATGTCTCTTTCAATTCTGGTTTCATCAGTGTGTATGCCCAGCAGTGGGATTGCTGGGTCATAAGGCAGTTCTATTTGCTGTTTTTTAAGGAATCTCCACACTGTTCTCCATAGTGGCTGTACTAGTTTGCATTCCCACCAACAGTGTAAGAAGGTTCCCTTTTCTCCATACCCTCGCCAGCATTTATTGCTTGTAGACTTTTGGATTGCAGCCATTCTGACTGGCGTGAAATGGAACCTCATTGTGGTTTTGATTTGCATTTCTCTGATAATGAGTGATGTCGAGCATCTTTTCATGTGTTTGTTAGCCATCTGTATGTCTTCTTTAGAGAACTGTCTATTTATTTCTTTGGCCCATTTTTTGATTGGGTCTTTTATTTTTTTGGAATTGAGCTGCAGGAGTTGCTTGTATATCTTTGAGATTAGTTGTTTGTCAGTTGCTTCATTTGCTATTATTTTCTCCCATTCTGAAGGCTGTCTTTTCACCTTGCAAAGAGTTTCCTTTCTTGTGCAGAAGCTTATAAGTTTAATTAGCTCTCACTTGTTTATTTTTGCTATTACCATTATAGGAGGTGGGTCATAGAGGATCCTTCTGTGATGTATGTCTGAGAGTGTTTTGCCTATGCTCTCCTCTAGGAGTTTTATAGTTTCTGGTCTTACATTTAGATCTTTAATCCATTTTGAGTTTATTTTTATGTATGGTGATAGAAAGTGTTCTAGTTTCATTCTTTTACAAATGGTTGACCAGTTTTCCCAGCACCACTTCTTAAAGAGATTGTCGTTAATCCATTGTATATTCTTGCCTCCTTTGTCAAAGATAAGGTGTCCATAGGTGCATGGATTTATCTCTGGGCTTTCTATTTTGTTCCATTGATCTATATTTCTGTCTTTGTGCCAGTATCATACTGTCTTGATGACTGTGGCTTTGTAGTAGATCCTGAAGTCAGGCAGGTTGATTCCCCCAGTTCCATTCTTCTTTCTCAAGATTGCTTTGGCTATTCAAGGTTTTTTGTATTTCCATACAAATTGTGAAATTATTTGTTCTAGATCTGTGAAAAATACCGTTGGTAGCTTGACAGGGATTGCATTGAATCTATAGATTGCTTTGGGTAGTATACTCATTTTCACTATATTGATTCTGCCAATTCATGAACACGGTATATTTCTCCATCTATTAGTGTCTTCTTTGATTTCTTTCACCAGTGTTTTATAATTTTCTATATATAAGTTTTTAGTTTCTTTAGGTAGATATATTCCTAAGTATTTTATTCATTTCGTTGCAATGGTGAATGGAATTGTTTCCTTAATTTCAATATTTTCTCATTATTAGTGTATAGGAATGCAAGGGATTTCTGTGTGTTGATTTTATATCCTGCAACTCTACTATATTCATTGATTAGCTCTAGTAATTTTCTGGTGGAGTCTTTAGGGTTTTCTATGGAGAGGATCATGTCATCTGCAAACAGTGAGAGTTTTACTTTTTCTTTTCCAATTCAGATTCCTTTTATTTATTTATTTTTTCTGCTATGACTGCTATGGCCAAAACTTCCAAAACTATGTTGAATAGAAATGGTGAAAGTGGGCACCCTTGTCTTGTTCCTGACTTTAGGGGAAATGCTTTCAATTTTTCACCATTGAGGATAATGTTTGCTGTGGGTTTGTCATAGATAGCTTTTATTATGTTGAAGTATGTTCCTTCTATTCCTGCTTTCTGGAGAGTTTTTATCATAAATGGATGTTGCATTTTGTCAAAGACTTTCTCTGCATCTATTGAGATAATCATATGGCTTTTATTTTTCAATTTGTTAATGTGGTGTATTACATTGATTGATTTGCAGACATTTACATCCCTGGGATAAAGCCCACTTGATCATGATGTATGATCTTTTTAATGTGTTGTTGGATTCTGATTGCTAGAAGTTTGTTAAGGATGTTTGCATCTATGTTTATCAGTGATATTGGCCTGTAGTTTTCTTTTATGTGGCGTCTTTGTCAGGTTTTGGTAGTAGAGTGATGGTGGCCTCATGGAATGCGTTTGGAAATTTACTTTCCTCTGCAATTTTCTGGAAGAGTTTGAGTAGGACAGGTGTTAGCTCTTCTCTAAATTTTTGGTAGAATTCAGCTGTGAAGCCGTCTGGACCTGGGCTTTTGTTTGCTGGAAGATTTCTGATTATAGTTTCAATTTCCGTGCTTGTGATGGGTCAGTTAAGATGTTCTATTTCTTCCTGGTTAAGTTTTGAAAAGTTGTACTTTTTAAGAATTTGTCCATTTCTTCCAAGTTGTCCATTTAATTGGCATATAATTGTTGATAATAATCTCTTATGATCCTTTGTATTTCTGTGTTGTCTATTGTGATGTCTCCATTTTCATTTCTAATTTTATTGATTTGATTTTTCTCCCTTTGTTTTTTGATGAGTCTGGCTAATGGTTTGTCAATTTTATTTATCCTCTCAAAGAACCAGCTTTTGGCTTTGTTGATTTTTGCTATGGTCTCTTTTGTTTCTTTTGCGTTTATTTCTGCCCTAATTTTTAAGATTTCTTTCCTTCTACTAATCCTGGGATTCTTAATTTCTTCCTTTTCTAGTTGCTTTAGGTGTAGAGTGAGGTTATTTATTTGACTTTTTTCTTGTTTCTTGAGGTATGCCTGTATTGCTATAAACTTTCCCCTTAGCATTGCTTTTACAGTGTCCCACAGGTTTTGGGTTGTTGTTTTTTCATTTTCATCCATTTCTATGCATATTTTGATTTCTTTTTTGATTTCTTCTGTGCTTTGTTGGTTATTCAGCAGCATGTTGTTCAGCCTACATATGTTGAAATTTTTAATAGTTTTTTTTTTTTTCCTTTAGTTGAGATCTAATTTTACTGCATTGTGGTCAGAAAAGATGCTTGGAATTATTTCAATTTTTTTTTAAAATTTATTAAAGCCAGATTTATGGCCCAGGATGTGATCTATCCTGGAGAAGATTCCATGTGCGCTTGAGAAAAAGGTGAAATTCATTGTTTGGGGGTGAAATGTCCTATAGATATCAATTAGGTCTAACTGCTCTATTATATCTTTTAAAGTTTGTGTTTCCTTATTAATTTTCTGTTTAGTTGATCTATCCATAGGTATGAGTGTGGTACTAAATTCTCCTACTATTATTGTGTTATTGTTAATTTCCCATTTCATACTTGTTAGCATTTGTCTTACATATTGTGGTTGTTCCTATGTTGGGTGCATCTATATTTATAATTGTTAGATCTTCTTCTTGGATTGATCCTTTGATCATTATGTAGTGTCCTTCTTTGTCTCTTTTTGCAGCCTTTGTTTTAAAGTCTATTTTATCTGATATGATTATTGCTACTCCTGCTTTCTTTTGGTCTCTATTTGCATGGAAAATCTTTTTCCAGCCCTTCACTTTCAGTCTGTGTGTGTCCCCTGTTTTGAGGTGGGTCTCTTGTAGACAACATATATAAGGGTCTTGATTTTTTATCCATTCAGTCAGTCTTTGTCTTTCAGTTGGGGCATTCAACCCATTTACATTTAAGGTAATTATTGATAAGTATGATCCCGTTGCCATTTACTTTATTGTTTTGAGTTCGGGTTTATACACCCTTTTTGTGTTTCCCATCTAGAGAGTATCCTTTAGCATTTGTTGGAGAGCTGGTTTGGTGGTGCTGAATTCTCTCAGCTTTTGCTTGTCTGTAAAGCTTTTGATTTCTCCTTCATATTTGAATGAGATCCTTACTAGGTACTGTAATCTGGGCTGTAGGTTATTTTCTTTCATCATTTTAAGTATGTCTTGCCATTCCCTCCCAGCCTGAAGAGTTTCTATTGAAAGATCAGCTGTTATCCTTATGGGAATCCCCTTGTGTGTTATTTGTTGTTTTTCCCTTGCTGCTTTTAATATTTGTTCTTTATGTTTGATCTTTGTTAACTTGATTAATATATGTCTTGGGGTGATTCGCCTTGGGTTTATCCTGTTTGGGGCTCTCTGGGCTTCTTGGACTTGGATGATTATTTCCTTCCCCATTTTAGGGAAATTTTCAACTATTATCTCTGCAAGTATTTTCTCATGGTCTTTCTTTTTGTCTTCTTCTTCTGGGACTCCTATGATTCAAATGTTGGGGGGGTTTAACACTGTCTTGGAGGTCTCTGAGATTATCCTTGTTTCTTTTAATTCGTTTTTCTTTTTTCCTCTCTGATTCATTTATTTCTACCATTCTATCTTCTACTTCACTAATCCTATCTTCTGCCTCTGTTATTCTACTATTTGTTGCCTCCAGAGTGTTTTTGATCTCATTTATTGCATTATTCATTATATATCGACACTTTTTTTTATTTCTTCTAGGTCCTTGTTAAACCTTTTTTGCATCTTCTCAGTCCTTGTCTCCAGGCTATTTATCTGTGATTCCAATTTGAAATCAAGATTTTGGATAATTTTCACTATCATTCTTTGGAATTCTTTATCAGGTAGATTCCCTATCTCTTCCTCTTTTTGTTTGGTTTGGTGGGCATTTATCCTGCTGGGTATTCCTCTGTCTCTTCGTCTTGTTTATATTGCTGAGTTTGGAGTGTCCTTCCTGTATTCTGGCAGTTTGTGGAGTTCTCTTTATTGTGGAGTTTCCCCACTGTGGGTGGGGTTGTACAGGTGGCTTGTCAAGGTTTCTTGGTTAGGGAAGCTTGTGTCGGTATTCTGGTGGGTGAAGCTGGATTTCTTCTCTCTGGAGTGCAATGAAGTGTCAAGTAATGAGTTATGAGATGTCAGTGGTTTTGGAGTAACTTTGGACAGCCTGTATACTGGAGCTCAGGGCTGTGTTCCTGTGTTGCTGGAGAATTTGTGTGGTATGTCTTGCTCTGGAACTTGTTGGCCCTTGGTGGTGCTTGGTTTCAGTGTAGGTATGGAGGTGTTTGATGAGCTCCTGTCAACTAATGTTCCCTAGAGTCAGGAGACCTCTGGTGTTCTCAGGGTTTGGACTTAAGCCTCCTGCTTCTAGTTTTCAGTCTTATTTTTTTCACAGTAGTCTCCAGACTTCTCCTTCTATACAGCACCATTGATAAAACATCTAGGTTAAAGATGAAAAGTTTCTCCACAGTGAGGGACACCCAGAGAGGTTCACAGAGTTACATGGAGAAGAGAAGAGGGAGGAGGGAGTTAGAGGTGACCTGAATGAGATGAGGTGGAATCAATAGAGGAGAGAGCAAGCTAGCTAGTAATCACTTCCTTATGTGCACTCCACAATTTGACCACTCAGAGATGTTCATGGAGTTATACAGAGAAGAGAAGAGGGAGGAAGGAGACAGAGGTGGCCAGGAGGATAAAAGGGTGGAATCAAAAGGGGAGACAGGTCCACCCAGTAATCAGTTCCCTAAGTGTTTCCACCGTCTAGAACACACAGAAATTCAGAGTTGGGTAGAGAAGAGAGGAGGTAGGGAGGAGACACTGGCGACCTGGTGGAGAAAAAGGAGAGTCCAAAGGGGGAGAGAGCAGTCAAGCCAGTAATCTCATTCCCAAGTAAAAATGGGTACTGAAAATTGGGTTCTTAAAGGTACAAAATCAATAAAAAATACCAAAAAGCAAAGATTAAAAAATCTAGAGTAGAATTTGGAATTTCAAAAATATTAAAGAAAAGAAGAAAAAAAAAAAAGAAAGAAAAAAAGTCGCAAAAATTATAAAAAATATTTAGTTATATGAAGTTTGCTTTTAAAAAAGAAGGTCTTGTTTCCATGTCCTGGCTATTATAAACAATAGCAGATGAATGGAGAAGAAAACTGTGGTACATATACACAATGGAATATTACTCAGCCATTAAAAAGAATACATTTGAATCAGTTTTAATGAGGTGGATGAAACTGGAGCCTATTATACAGAGTGAAGTAAGCCAGAAAGAAAAACACCAATACAGTATACTAACACATATATATGGAATTTAGAAAGACGGGAATGATAACTCTCTATGCAAGACAGCAAGAGACACAGATGTATAGAACGGACTTTTAGACTCTGTGGGAGAGGGAGAGGGAGTGGGTGGGATGTAAAGAAACGAATCGCCAGTCTATGTTCGATACAGGATACAGGATGCTTGGGGCTGGTGCACGGGGATGATCCAGAGAGATGATATGGGGTGGGAGGTGGGAGGGGGGCTCAGGATTGGGAACTCATGTACACCATGGCTGATTCATGTCAATGTATGGCAAAACCAATATAGTATTATAAAGCAAAATAAAATTAAAATTAAAAAAAAATAGGGTCTTTTTGTTTTTTTTTGCAAAGTAATGGTAGGTTATAAAAGTGAAAATTAAAGGAGTAATAGAGGACTTAAAAAATTTTTTAAATTTTAAAAAATAATGATCATAAAAATAGTAAAAATATATCTAGGACTTTCTCTGGTGTTGTCGTGGGTATTGTGGGGTCAGTTCATTTTCGGATAGCTCCTTGATCTGGCTTATATTTCTCAAGATCTATAGGCCCCTTCCTATGTAGTCGGTACTAATGACAGGGTTTTAATCTATTGCACCTGTCACTTCCAAGGTGGTTCCCTCTGTTTTAGCTTCTTCTGTTTGCTGGTCTCTTCAGTGTCTGATTCCAGCCCTGACACAAAGTGGGTGGTGGTGGACACTTTTTTTTTTTAGGCTAACTTGTTTAATCGTGCTGTGGGGAGGGAGGGACGCTGCAAACAAATAACACTGGCATGTGCTCGCAGTGCCTCAGCCACACTGGGCCTGCCCCCACTCACGGCGCTGGCCCACACTGCTCAGGCACTAGGTTGCTCCTCTGGGAACCATCCAAGGCTGGCCCTGGGCTGCATGCTCCTACCAGCTGTAAGCCGCTCATGTCCAGGCACTCAGGTAGTCCTCAGAGGTGCAGACTCGGTTGGGCCTGCATTTTGTGCCCTTCCCAGGTCCAAGCAGCTCAGGTGATGAGGTGTTTGTCGAGCGCAGTCGCTGCGCCTTATCACCTCCCCCGTCCCTGACACTTGGTTTTCTGGGTGTACAACCAACACACCTTCTCAGGCGGATGTTAACCGTCCAGAAACCCAAGAAGTCTTAGTTAGCAAAGATGCCTGCTTACAGTTTTGTAGATAATGTCTCTCTGGGGCTGCGATTGCCCCTTCCGGCTCTGGCTGCCTGTCACTGCAGGGGGATGGTCTGTAGCCGGCTATCTCTGTTCAGTCCTTTGTTCTGTGCACAGGCCTGGCGGTGTCTTAGGTTAGGGCTGGCTTTTCGTGTGGTAGCTATCTCACAGTCTGGTTTGCTAGCCTGTTAGTTCACTCAGATTGCGCTCGGGGCATTCAGGCCAGATCCTTACTCTAAGCAATGCAGCCAGCGCCGCCCTGCCCAGCCCTTGCTTGCTAGTGGCGGGTGCAGGCGTCTGTGCTGCTTCTCTGCTGGGGGAGTTACCGTTGGGCTCATAATCTGTGGGTTTTAATTATTTATTTATTTTTCCTCCCTGTTATGTGGCCCTCGGAAGTGGTAAAACAAGAGATGGCAAGGGTGAACGTTGACATTCTAGGAATCAGCGAACTAAAATGGACTGGAATGGGTGACTTTAACTCAGATGACCATTATATCTACTACTGTGGGCAGGAATCCCTCAGAAGAAATGGAGTAGCCATCATGGTCAACAAAAGAGTCCAAAATGCACTACTTGGATGCATCTCAAAAACAACAGAATGATCTCTGTTCATCTCCAAGGCAAACCATTCAATATCACAGTTATCCAAGTCTATGCCCCAACCAGTAATGCTGAAGAAACTGAAGTCGAATGGTTTTATGAAGACCTACAAGACCTTTTAGAAGTAACACCCCAAAAAGATGTCCTTTTCATTATAGGGGACTGGAATGCAAAAGTAGGAAGCCAAGAAACACTTGGAGTAACAGGCAAATTTGGCCTTGGAATGCGGAATGAAGCAGGGCAAAGACTAATAGAGTTTGCCAAGAAAATGCACTGGTCATAGAAAACACCCTCTTCCAACAACACAAGAGAAGACTCTACACATGGACATCACCAGATGGTCAATACCGAAATCAAATTGATTATATTCTTTGCAGCCAAAGTTGGAGAAGCTCTGTACAGTCAACAAAAACAAGACCAGGAGCAGACTATGACTCAGATCATGAAATCCTTATTACCAAATTCAGACTCAAATTGAAGAAAATAGGGAAAACCGTTAGACTATTCAGGTATGACCTAAATCAAATCCCTTATGATTATACAGTGCAAGTGAGGAATAGATTTAAGGGCCTAGATCTGATAGATAGAGTGCCTGATGAACTATGGAATGAGGTTCGTGACATTGTGCAGGAGACAGGGATCAAGACCATCCCCATGGAAAAGAAATGCAAAAAAGCAAAATGGCTGTCTGGAGAGGCCTTACAAATAGCTGTGAAAAGAAGAGAGATGAAAAGTAAAGGAGAAAAGGAAAGATATAAGCATCTGAATGCAGAGTTCCAAAGAATAGCAAAAAGAGATAAGAAAGCCTTCTTCAGCAATCAATGCAAAGAAATAGAGGAAAACAACAGAATGGGAAAGACTAGAGATCTCTTCAAGAAAATTAGAGATACCATGGGAACATTTCATGCAAAGATGGGCTTGATAAAGGACAGAAATGGTATGGACCTAACAGAAGCAGAAGATATTAAGAAGAGGTGGCAAAAATACACAGAAGAACTGTACAAAAAAGATCTTCATGACCAAATAATCATGATGATGTGATTACTAATCTAGAGCCAGACATCTTGGAATGTGAAGTCAAGTGGGCCTTAGCAAGCATCACTACGAACAAAGCTAGTGGAGGTGATGGAATTCCAGTTGAGCTGTTTCAAATCCTGAAAGATGATGCTGTGAAAGTGCTGTACTCAATATGCCAGCAAATTTGGAAAACTCAGCAGTGGCCACAGGACTGGAAAATGTCAGTTTTCATTCCAATTCCAAAGAAAGGCAATGCCAAAGAATGCTCAAACTACCTCACAATTGCACTCATCTCACATGCTAGTAAAGTAATGCTCAAAATTCTCCAAGTTAGGCTTCAGCAATACGTGAACTGTGAACTCCCTGATGTTCAAGCTGGTTTTAAAAAGGCAGAGGAACCAGAGATCAAATTGCCAACATCCGCTGGATGATGGAACAAACAAGAGAGTTCCAGAAAAAACATCTATTTCTGCTTTCTTGACTATGCCAAAGCCTTTGACTCTGTGGATCACAATCAACTGTGGAAAATTCTGAAAGAGATGGGAATACCAGACCACCTGACCTGCCTCTTGAGAAATCTGTATGCAGGCCAGGAAGCAACAGTTAGAACTGGACATGGAACAACAGACTGGTTCCAAATAGGAAAAGGAGTACGTCAAGGCTGTATATTGTCACCCTGCTTTTTTAACTTATATGCAGAGTACATCATGAGAAACGCTGGACTGGAAGAAACACAAGCTGGAATCAAGATTTCTGGGAGAAATATCAACAACCTCAGATATGCAGATGACACCACCCTTATGGCAGAAAGTGAAGAGGAGCTAAAAAGCCTCTTGATGAAAGTGAAAAAGGAGAGTGAAAAAGTTGGCTTAAAGCTCAACATTCAGAAAATGAAGATCATGGCATCTGGTCCCATCACTTCATGGGAAATAGGTGGGGAAACAGTGGAAACAGTGTCAGACTTTATTTTTTGGGGCTCCAAAATCACTGCAGATGGTGATTGCAGCCATGAAATTAAAAGACGCTTACTCTTTGGAAGAAAAGTTATGACCAACCTAGATAGTATATTCAAAAGCAGAGACATTACTTTGCCAACTAAGATCCATCTAATCAAGGCTATGGATTTTCCAGTGGTCATGTATGGATGTGAGAGTTGGACTGTGAAGAAGGCTGAGCACCGAAGAATTGATGGTTTTAAAGTGTGGTGTTGGAGAAGACCCTTGAGAGTCCTTTGAACTGCAGGGAGATCCAACCAGTCCATTCTGAAGATCAGCTCTGGGATTTCTTTGGAAGGAATAATGTTATAGCTGAAACTCCAGTACTTTGGCCACCTCATGTGAAAAGTTGACTCATTGGAAAAGACTCTGATGCTGGGAGGGATTGGGAGCAGGAGGAGAAGGGGATGACCGAGGAAGAGATGGGTGGATGGCATCACAGACTCGATGGATGTGAGTCTGAGTGAACTCCGGGAGATGGTGATGGACAGGGAGGCCTGGCGTGCTGCGATCCATGGGGTCGCAAAGAGTTGGACACGACTGAGCGACTGAACTGAACTGATGTTGCCCTCTGTGTTTCCAAGGCTTGCTACAGACCAAGAAGTGAGAGTGTTTCCTGGTGTTTGGCAACTTCTCTCTTTTTAAGACTCCCTTCCCGGGACGGAGCTCCATCCCTACCTCTTTTGGCTCTTTTTTTGTCTTTTATATTTTTTCCTACCTCCTTTCGAAGACAATGGGCTTCTTTTCTGGGTGTCTGATGTCCTCTGCCAGCATTTAGAAGTTGTTTTGTGGAATTTACTCAGTGTTTAAATGTTCTTTTGATGAATTTGTGGGGGAGAAAGTGGTCTCCCCGTCCTATTCCTCTGCCATTTTCTATAATTTCCCTGATTTTGTTTTTCTTAAAATAGATCTAACCATATCAAACCTATAAGAGGCTACTATATGTTTTTCTTCTTTAACCAGCATTTTAGTTGTTCCATCCTAATACCATAATAACAGTAACAGAAAAAGAAGGAGTTTTTCAATAAGTATATTAAATAATACTTGCAGGAGTATAACTATTTTCAGGAATCTTAAAAATTCCCACTTATAAATATCATTTATGCTATTAATAATTTGAAATTAATAATTTATTTATTAATTTTTACCAAAAGAAACTCACACACATTTTTTAATTTTATATTTAGCTTCTCTAGAAAAGAGAAAAAAAATTAAAACAAATAATCCTACTATGGAATGATTTTAACCATGAAGTACATATCTTTATTAAAAAAAAAACCAAAACTTGAATTAAAATAATAAAAATTCCTGGTACCGATTCTTTGTGACCCCATTGACTGTAGCCCACCAGGCTCCTCTGTCCATGGTATTCTCCAGACAAGAATACTGGAGTGGGTTGCTATTTCCTTCTCTGTGGGATCTTCCCGACCCAGAGATTAAACTCAGGTCTCCTGCACTGCTGGCAAATTCTTTACCATCTGAGCCCATTGAAGAAGCCCAAAATAGTGAAAAAAAAAATCTTGGGTATCAATAAACCTCTGAGAGCTAGTAAACATTATTTACTTTAAAACAGCAAAAATGTACTCTGGATGTAAAGGGTCAAGTTTACAGGATTATGCACCCCAGACTACCAGGATTGCTTATAACTTTCCACTTTGTAAAATTACTGTTTTTTTCTATCTGATTTATAGACTGTATACCACAGTAACAAACTGTTGTATCTGCATCATATATGCTGATCAGATACCCTTGTATTTATTATAGAAACTAACTCATGATTCCACAGCTAATCCAGCCATGCTATATGACAAAAGTTTACCTGAAAGCATGACTGCCAGCCTGGGTGGGTGCACTTTTGCTTATCATTGTTGTTTAGTCTTGTCCGACTCTTTGTGACCCGATGGACAATAGCCCTCCAGGCTCTTCTGTCCATGGGATTTCACAGGCAAGAATAGTGGAGTGGATTGCCATTCCCTTCCCAGATCTCCCTGACCCAGGTATTGAATCCTTGTCTCCTGCACTGGAAAGCAGATTCTTTACCTCTGAGCCACAAGGGAAACTCACACTTCATGAGGAATCCGTAAAAGAATCTGTTAGGGATCAGCCTCTCTGTGTGGTGTGATATTAAGATAAACTGAAAAGCAGAATTCCTCTGAGATGATACAAATAAAATCTTATTTTAATGCTGAACACTACGGTTCCAAATACCTTAAGAGATGAAAAGTTATCCGTGTAGTACCAAAATCTGCACTGAAGACACATATAGGCTTTAAAGTCTGGCATACATGAATACATAGTGAGGGGTATCATTTAATTTAAAATTAATTCATCTAGAAATTTCTCCTTAAACATGCTATTCCACACTCATGGAAAATACACATTTGTAGTCATTCATAACAATTATTCAAAACTTTTGGGTAAATAGCACACATTTTTAAACGTTTCTTTTAGGAATTGCAATTTTTGAATTATATTGCAAATTTTTGGAAAAATATTTTCATTAAAGTGAAAAACTGACATTTCAAAAATACTTATTTATCTCTCCACTTAACATGTTCTTTGTTAAAATATATACTATTTTTCATTGAATAAAGGCAATGCTTCCAGAATTATTTTTTAAAAAATTATTAAAATAGTAAACATCCTAAAGTAGTGTCAGTTCTTAAATACAGAGCCCTGATTTTGGGGAGAAAATCCACTGTTATTTCATCCTTTATTTTAATACGATGCAAGCCCTTTTCTTTCACTTCACTTTAATAATTTAGTTTCATCGTAATCATTTTATGGCTATCATTTATGTGTCATTGCCATTTTAAGACTGTTGTCCTTAAGGGGTAGCCACTTTCTGCCTTGATATTTCTCATCTGTCCTTTTCTTTCTGACATATAGGTTTAATTGTAATTTTAAACAACCCCTGCTCTACTGGATCATTGTTAGCATTCTCCTCAGAACATGAAATAGGCTGGGACAAGAAGCTGCCTAATTTCCAGTAGTTTTAAGGGCTAGAAAAAAGCAGGGACTTCTGAAGTACAGCAGCTAAATAAGCACCCAAAGCTCTTGGAACTGAATGAATGACAATAGTTCTACAGGCTCCTAGGGTCTAAGAATCAAAACAGATTTCTCAAGGTCATCAGATTATGATTGAAATGTTCTGCTTTCCAATGTTAGCTTGTCAGCTATAAACAGGCAGCTTTACTCTTCAGGTTTAAAGCCCATAGTTCTAATTATAGCAGTCAGAATCCTAAGATGTCAATTAGCTTGTGCTTGGTATTGTTCCTAGCAGATGAATGCGCCCAGGTGAACAACTCCTAACCACATTCATGCAGCTCCATGAATCAGGCTCCAACAACCCCATCCTCAGAGCTCACTATTATGAGGTAAAATGCAATTATTTTCTTAGAATTGACAGTGCTTTACAAATACACTTGCATTTGACTAGCACCATAATCATGAGCAGGAAGAACTGAGATAACTAACTTTGGTAGTTTAATCAACACAAATTCAAGTTCTGACCAGTGAATTTACCTTATTATTTGACATGGCTCTACACAAAGCTAACCATGGTCAAATTTGTGATTCTGGAAAAACTTTTTACTTTGCTATTTACATTAATCGTGTTTTCATAATAATTCATACTCACTTGAAGCTTTTGTTATCCCTCCTGACTTTGCTCCATTTATTCCTTATTCTCCTTCCATGATTTTTTTTTCTCCTTTCTTTATTAGTGTTTCAGACATCCTTGGAAATTATGGATAGCAAAAGAGTTCACCCTGAAAATAATCACTTACTTTTTTAAGAAAAGTTATCCATGCAACTATATTTTATTTAATCTTCATAAAAATGTGTGTAATCTTTCTTTGACACAAGTAACTTTTTCAAAGTCACAAATATGGAGAGTTTCTAAAGTCTCCTTAAATCTAGATTCTGAAAGCTAGACTTCCCACTGCATATGCATTGAAGAAGATGTCTGGAGAGACTATTATTTAACACAAATGACTTAATGACATAAGTGGGAGTTAAAACTAAAGAGATGCTTACTGTTACTGTTATTACTACTTAGAAGACCATCTGTCATGTCTCAAGCTGTACCACGTACACAAGCCCCCACTTCAAATAACTTTGATCTTATGCTGCCGTGCTGTTTATGGTGCATTAAATATTTAAGAAATTGACAGATACTGGATGATCAATAAACTAAAACAACTCTAGACATAGGCAGATTAGCTAGAGGTGGTAGAGATATAATAATTATGGCTAGAGATGAATTAAAGGGAAAAGAGATTTAAATAAAAAGCCTCTCTCCCTTTTAGTAATTTTAGTTTTGGTTCAGTCACTCAGTTGTGTCCAACTTTTTGTGACCCCTAGAACTGCAGCATGCCACGCCTCCTGGTCCATCACCAACTCCTGGATTTTACTCAAACTCATGTCCATTGAGTCAGTGATGCCATCCAACCATTTCATCCTCTGTCGTCCCCTTCTCCTTCCGCCTTCAATCTTTCCCAGCATCAGGGTCTTTTCAAATAAGTCAGTTCTTCGCATCAAGTGGCCGAAGTATAGGAGTTTCAGCTTCAGCATCAGTCCTTCCAATGAACACCCAGGACTGATCTCCTTTAGGATTAGCTGGTTGGATCACCTTGCAGTCCAAGGGACTCTCAAAAGTCTTCTCCAACACCACAGTTCAAAAGCATCAATTCTTCTGTGCTCAGCTTTCTTTATAGTCCAACTCTCACATCCATACATGACTACTGGAAAAACAATAGCTTTGACTAGACAGTCCTTGGTTGGCAATGTAATGTCTCTGCTTTTTAATAAGCTGTCTAGGTTGGTCATAACTTTCCTTCTAAGGAGTAAGCATCTTTTAATTTCATGGCTGCAGTCACCGTCTGCAGTGATTTTGGAGCCCCCCAAAATAAAGTCTCTCACTGTTTCCACTGTTTCTTCATCTATTTGCCATGAAGTGATGGGACCAGATGCCAGGATCTTAGTTTTCTGAATGTTGAGTTTTAAGCAACTTTTTCAGTCTCCTCTTTCACTTTCATCAAGAGATTCTTTAGTTCTTCGCTTTCTGCATAAGTGTGGTGTCATCTATCTATCTGAGGTTATTGATATTTCTCCCAGCAATTTTGAATCCAACTTGTGGATTTTGGTATTAGTAAAGGAAAATATTATTGTAAATGTAAGGAAGGTAAGAAGCTCATTATAGGTGCTTCATCTTAGGAAATTTTATTTTGGAAACATATGTCTTTGATTGAATTATGTGAAAACAATGCTATCAACAAAGCAGAGGCACAGACTGTAACAAGGGCACACTGTTTATGTTAAACATAATCCAAAATTTTCAAGGAAAAAAGTGAGAATAATGTTAAATGGAAGAGAATAAACTACTATTTGAAACAGAAGAGACTGTGGCAGTGTTCATTCTCATCAGTTTCGCACATTGATACCTGCTCCAGAATTACCAATTCCTTGGCCAGAGCTGAAGATTTTAGGTTGAAATCTCAAGGAGTGTTACTCAGATTTCTACACTTTTTCAGCACGGATAGTTCATGTACACACCAAAGATGAGGACATTAGAACTACTAGTGTGAGGAATATCATCAGAAGTAAATTATAAGAGAACTAGAGATCTGTTAATAACTTATGAAATTATAGCATAGCATACAGTTACATTTGTAAAACCTGATTTATTATGTCTACTAAATTTGGAAATAATTTCAGAAATGATCTAAGCTACTTTGAGCCATAATTTGTCTTTGTTATTTAGTTGTTAAGTCATGTCCAACTCCTTGAGAATCCATGGAGTTTAGCACACCAGACTTCCCACTCCTTCACTATAATTTGTCTAACACATCTATTGAAAACTATTGACTCATTATCAGGACACAGAATGTCAATGACTTCTCATATTTGTGATTATCATATATATTATCCCTCCCTTCCATCTGGCAGGTGAAAACATCTGAACATCTTATTTCCTAAAATATCTTGTGGGCTAATTTTTTTTTTTTTAAGTGCTCCACTGCCTACACACACACACACACACACACACACACACACACACTGTGGATTGAATGACAAAGTGGAATGATCTGAAACATAAAATATGAACTCAGGAGTCAAGGGCAGACCATGCAACATTTCTAAAGGGATTTTTTTTCTTTTATCCATAGTAAAATTTGAATTAGAGCAATCTCTTTTCAGAAAGTCTAGAGATCAGAAAATTGACAGAGAGTAGATATAAAAGTAGTGCTTCTCTGATACATGATGGTGACATTTTAGATTTTATTCAGAATAATTCCTTTTTCTCCTTTGGTAGGATAAAGGATAAGTCTCTGAAATTTATTAACAGTAGAAAGCATTACTAAAAATTAGAAATGGGAACCATTTATTTCTAAAAATAATTTTTAAATAAAAATTTGATGTATGGCAAAACTGCCACAATATTGTGAAGTAATTATCCTCCAGTTAAATTAATCAATTAAAAATTTAAATAGAAATACTTCCCAATTATAATATAAATATATCTAAAATAATATATTGACAGCATTTGTCAGTTATCTATACTGAAATTCCAGTCGAATGACACTGAAATAATATTTTCAACAAAGAAAATAATGAATAAATCCAATGAATAGTAATACAGGACATCTCTGAAGGAAGACTTTATCTTTGGAGGTCAAACAAAGAGCTGGGTATTAACTTAGCAGAACACAGGAAGCTTAACCTGGGCTCCACTCCATTTGTAGGGAGACAAGGGCTCAGTGGTAAAGAATCTGCCTGCACTGGATCCCCTATATTAAAAGACCCCACGAATGTTCAACCTTTGAATCAAAAAAGATCCACAAGTAGGAATAACACCATGAAATTTCAAGACATCAATAAGAAAGAAAAAAATATCCTAAAATCTCCTACAAAAAAAGAAAAAAAGGAGAAACTAATTGTATACAAAAATGAATAATAAACTTTAGGACAATAATTGCATAAGCTTTCAAGAACTATTCTATATGCCAGAAAGCATGAAAGCAATGCCTTAAAATGTTAAGGGAAGTTGATTTTTAACCAAAAATTGTATATTCAGACAAACAGTATATTAAGATTAAGGTTATAAAGATATTTTTAAGAACCAAATATCTAATAAGTTTACCTTAGAACGTTGTTCACAGAGATTCAGCAAAATTCAAGTAGTGGCCATAGAAGAGAAGGACGTGGCATCTAGACTACAGGGAATTCAGCTAAGTAGTGAGTTTAATTCAGTTGCTCAGTTGTGTCCAACTTCTTGCAACTCCATTGACTGCTGCACACCAGGTTTCCCTGTCCATCATCAACTCCTGGAGCTTGCTCAGACTCATGTCCATCGAGTCAGTGATGCCATCCAACCATCTCATCCTCTGTCATTCCCTTCTCTTCCTGCCTTTGATCTTTCCCAGCATCAGGGTCTTTTCAGATGAGTCACTTATTTGCATCAGGGGGCCAAAGTATTGGAGCTTCAGCATCAGTCCCTCCAATGAATATTCAGGACTGATTTCCTTTAGGGTGGACTGGTTGGATCTCCTTGCAGTCCAAGGGACTCTCAAGAGTCTTCTCCAACACCACAGTTCAAAAGTATCAATTCTTCAGCACTCAGCTTTCTTTATGGTCCAACTCTCATATCCATACATGACTACTGGAAAAACCATAGCTTTGACTAGATGGACCTTTGTTGGCAAAGTAATGTCTCTGCCTTTTAATATGTCTATTTAATATGCTGTCTAAAGAAAAACTGTCCTTCAGACCTAGATAGCAAGGAAGACTGGAGCCAAAACACAACAGGCTCCAGAGGAGACAGAGCTAAGGAGGGATATAACATTGGTAGAATATATTTATATATTTAAGCATTTCGAAAGCATTACAAAGGCTGAGACAGATAAGAAAAGATGCAGTTAAGATCGGAGGGGTTCATTATACAAAACTATGCAGGTAAAAACAAAAAATTAGGCAATTTTCAGCTTCAGGGAAAAATAATACCTAAGAAAGAAAACATACGAATGATACACTAGAGGATACAATGATGGAAAATATTAAATTGATTTAACAATACAAACACTGACTTCATTTAATTTTTATATATGGGCATGATAAGGGGAAGAAAAGTGAGAAGTAGTGTAAAGGCTAAGCCTCAAATTGACAAATGAAAGACAATATGACTTATTATTTAGGATACACTGGTAAATGTAAGAAACTGTTTAAAAAGCTGAAAATGGATGTCTCTTCTAGTGTGGAATAAGACAAGAGTGATAGCGTTAGTACAGTGAACTATTATTTTCAGCATCTTGTAGTATTAGCTGATTTTTTGAGATAAGTGCATATACTACTTTAATTGAAATAAATACCTATATTTAATATCAAAAACAAACACGACACAATAATAATATAAAGCTTACTATATATAATAAAAGTAGGAAGAATGGGGAAAAAGAACATAACAAAAAAGACATTAAGATTGTACTTATTAAAGTATTTTATTTAAATAAAATACTTTAAAATAAAATACATTAAAATAAAATTTAAAGAAAAATAAATGATTTTGAGAAAGTTTTAGCTGCCTAGCTTCTTCCTGTTTATATTTCCACATTGTTCCAGATTTCTTCTTTATTCACTTGCAATGAAGATGATTACAAAGATGAGCATATTAGACCTTTCGGTAGATATTTTGATTATTTTTATTTATATTACACATTGTGTCTCCAATAATAGAACTCTGACATAAAATTTTGTAACAAATTATTATCCTCCTGGTTACAAAGCATCACTGACTCAATGGACATGAACTAGATTAAACTCTGGGATATAGGGGAGGACAGGGAAGCCTGGAGTAGTATAGTTTAAGGGGTCACAAAGAGCTGGACACGACAGTGACTGAACAACATTATCCTCCTAGTCTATTCCTCTAGGTCATTTATTTTTTTGACCATAAAGTAACCAAGGTTCTAAAAAGTCTCATCTATGAATATTATTATATAGAGTATTATTTCTATTTTTATGTCTATAACTCACATGATTCTACACAGGTTAATTTTTTAAACAGTAATCAAAATAGCAGATCAAATTGAGATAATTCAATAATGCTGTAGTTTTAAAAAATCAATCATTTGAATAACTCAGTATTCCTTATAGTTCAGCCATTATGATGATTAAAATTGTTATACAATCTGAAAATAAGTGATAAAAATTATATTTATATAATATGCAATTGGGTCACAAACAAATATAAATACCAGTTTCCTTTTATTCAATTTAATAAATAAACATATTTTAGATAATCTAAGCTATTAAATTATCAACATAGTTATGGGTATTTATAACACATGAATATTCTTCAATGTGTCAGATTTTATCCTCAAATCTGTTAGTAATGACTAGTATGGTGGGAATAAAGCTATATTTTTTCTGTTACAAATTTTTTTAAAACCAGTAATACCTTTTACTTCAAGTCAGTTTATGAAACCACTCATTACTTATTCAAGACCAACTGTATCAAATTAAGAAATCTGTCTCTCTATAAACACCCTCCTCTTCTTGAATGCTGTCTTCTGTGGCATGCTTGAGCTGATATGTGTGTGCATACTGTTTCTTGAGTCATGTCTGACTCTTCACAATCCCATGGACTGTAGCCCTCCAGGCTCCTCTGTCCGTAGGATTGTCCAGGCAAGAATACTGGAGTGGGTTGCGATGCCTTCCTCCAGGTGATCTTTCCCACCCAGAGATCAAACCTACATATTCTGTGGCTCCTGCATTGCAGGCAGATTCTTTACCGCTGAGCCACTGGGGAAGCCCCTTGAGCTATTAGCACTTTTATGTAAAAACTTGAGATTGTGACTAAAATGACAAATCAAGGTTACCTTCTGAGGAAACTGAAAGATTT
This sequence comes from Oryx dammah, assembly GCF_014754425.2. Taxonomy (NCBI): domain Eukaryota; kingdom Metazoa; phylum Chordata; class Mammalia; order Artiodactyla; family Bovidae; genus Oryx; species Oryx dammah. The sequence goes on along the minus strand of NW_024070202.1, from coordinate 58,847,206 downwards.
AATATCCAAATAGCTACTTCCAAAATGTTGCTAGGTCTATCAAAACATTTATTATAGGTAAAAAGACCTATAATCTAGGAATCAGTGAACTAAAATGGACTGGAATGGGTGAATTTAACTCAGATGACCATTGTATCTACTACTGTGGGCAGGAATCCCTTAGAAGAAATGGAGTAGCCATCATGGTCAACAAAAGAATCCAAAATGGAGTACTTGGATGCAATCTCAAAAACGACAGAATGATCTCTGTTCGTTTCCAAAGCAAACCATTCAATATCATGGTAATCCAAGCCTATGCCCCAACCAGTAACGCTGAAGAAGCTGAAGTTGAATGGTTCTATGAAGATCTACAAGACCTTTTAGAACTTACACCCAAAAGAGATGTCCTTTTCATTATAGGGGAATGGAATGCAAAAGTAGAAAGTCAAGAAACACCTGAAATAACAGGCAAATTTGGCCTTGGAGTATGGAATGAAGCAGGGAAAAGACTAGTAGAGTTTTGCCAAGAGAACGCACTGGTCATAACAAACACTCTCTTTTAACAAAACAAGAGAAGACTCAACACATGGACATCACTAGATGGTCATCACTGAAATCAGATTGATTATATTCTTTGCAGCCAAAGATGGAGAAGCTGTACACAGTCAGCAAAAACAAGACTGGGAGCTGACTGTGGCTCAGATCATGAACTCCTTTTGCCAAATTCAGACTTAAATTGAAGAAACTGGAGAAAACCACTATACCATTCAGGTAAGACCTAAATCAAATCCCTAATGATTATACAGTGGAAGTGAGAAATAGATTTAAGGGACTAGATCTGAGAGACAGACTACCTTAGAACTATGGACAGAGGTTCCTGACATTGTACAGGAGACAGAGATCAAGATCATCCCCATGAAAAAGAAATACAAAAAAGCAAAATGGCTGCCTGAGGAGACCTTACAAATAGCTGTGAAAAGAAGAGAAGTGAAAAGCAAAGGAGAAAAGGAAAAATAGAAGCATCTGAATGCAGAGTTCCAAAGAATAGCAAGGAGAGATAAGAAAGTCTTCCTCAGTGATCAGTGCAAAGAAATAGAGGCAAACAACAGAATGGGAAAGACTAGATAGAGATCTTTTCAAGAAAATTAGAGATACCAAGGGAACATTTCATGCAAAGATGGGCTCCATCAAGGACTGAAATGGTATGGACCTAACAGAAGCAGAAGATATTAAGAAGAGGTGGCAAAAATACACAGAAGAACTGGACAAAAAGGAGCTTCACGACCAAGATAATCACTATGGTGTGATCACTCACCTAGAGCCAGACATCCTGGAATGTGAAGTCAAGTGGGCCTTAGAAAACATCACTACGAACAAAATAGTGGAGGTGATGGAATTCCAGTTGAGCTACTTCAAATCCTGAAAGATGATGCTGTGAAAGTGCTGCACTCAATATGCCAGCAAGTTTGGAAAACTCAGTCGTGGCCACAGGACTGGAAAAGGTCAGTTTTCATTCCAATCCCAAAGAAAGGCAATGCCAAAGAATGCTCAAACTACCGCACAATTGCACTCATCTCACATGCTAGTAAAGTAATGCTCAAAATTCTCCAAGTCAGGATTCAGCAATACGTGAACTGTCAACTTCCTGATGTTCAAGCTGGTTTTAAAAAAGGCAGAGGAACCAGAGATCAAATTGCCAACATCTACTGGATCATGGAAAAAGCAAGAGAGTTCCAGAAAAACATCTACTTCAGCTTTATTGACTATGCCAAAGCCTTTGACTGTAGATCACAATAAATTGTGGGAAATTCTGAAAGAGATGGGAATACCAGACCACCTGACCTGCCCCTTGAGAAACCTGTATGCAGATCAGGAAGCAACAGTTAGAACTGGACATGGATGGAACAACAGACTGGTTCCAAATAAGAAAAGGAGGACTTCAGAGCTGTATATTGTCACCCTGCTTTTTTAACTTATGCAGAGGACATGAAGCAAAATGCCAGACTGGATGAGGTGCAAGCTGGAATCAAGATTGCTGGGAGAAATATCAATTACCTCAGGTATGCAGATGACACCACCCTTATGGCAGAAAGTGAAGAGGAACTAAAAAGCTTCTTGATAAAAGTGAAAGAGAAGAGTGAAAAAGTTGGCTTAAAGCTCAGCATTTAGAAAACGAAGATCATGGCATCTGGTCCCATCACTTCATGGCAAATAGATGGGAAAGAGTGGAAACAGTTTCAGACTTTGTTTTTTGGGGGCTCTGAAATCACTGCAGATGGTGACTACAGCCATGAAATTGAAAGATGCTTACTCCTTGGAAGGAAAGTTATCACCAAGCTAGATAGCATATTGAAAAGCAGAGATATTACTTTGCCAACAAAGGTCTGCCTAGTCAAGGCTATGGTTTTTCGAGTGGTCATGTATGGATGTGAGAGTTGGACTGTGAAGAAAGCTGAGTGCCAAAGAATCGATGCTTTTGAACTGTGGTGTTGGAGAAGACTCTTGAGAGTCCCTTGTACTTCAAGAAGATCCAACCAGTCTATCCTAAAGGAGATCAGTCCTGGGTGTTCACTGGAAGGACTGATGCTGAAGTGGAAACTCCAATACTCTGGCCACCTCATGCGAAGTGTTGACTCATTGGAAAAGACTCTGATGCTGGGAGGGATTGGGGGCAGGAGGAGAAGGGGATGACCGAGGATGAGATGGCTGGATGGCATCACCGATGGACATGAGTTTGAGTGAACTCTGGGAGTTGGTGATATACAGGGAGGCCTGGCGTGCTGTGATTCATGGGGTCTCAAAGAGTTGCACATGACTAAGGGACTGAACTGAATTGAACCAAAAAGGACCTCCTGTCTTCCTGAAGTTCTAAGAGACAAAAAGAGACTCAGTGGCTTCACTAACTAGATTGAAGGTGGTAAGGACTGGGAATTCAGGACCAGTTTTCTATCCAGTGTCTTCAAAGTGGATGTGTGAACCAACCATTTCTTAACTGATCAGATGCTTGTGGATCTGATGAACTAGCAGCTTTCGAATGTCAATTTTGTCAAGCAACTGGAACTCTTTCATTTCCTGATTTTTCATTTTAATGTCTTTGCCTCCTTCCACAGGATCTCCCAGGCATCTACTGTTGTCATCTGGTAGAGTTAATTATTAAAAGAAGAATTTCAACCAAAAGAAGGAGAAGTTTGGGGTCAGAAGCCAAATTGCACTTTGCAAGCTGTGCTACTTTAGCATTCACTACTATCACCACACAAAAGGTGGATCCTAATGGAGGACCACATTTGTGTACATTATCACAAGGGAAAGTAAGGGAAATGTTTTGAGTCAATGAAATTTTTCTCTGAAGGAAGTTTTATACAATAATAGACATTAGTGAATAGTGAAGTCATTCAGTTGTGTCCAACTCTTTGTGACCCCATGGACAGTAGCCAACCAGGCTCCTCTGTCCATGGAATTTTCCAGGCAAGAATACTGGAGTGGGTGGCCATTTCCTTCTCCAGGGGATCTTCCCAAACCAGGGATCGAACCCGGGTCTCCTGCATTGTAGGCAGATGCTTTACCGTCTGAACCACCAGGGAAGTCAATAGACAATAATAGCAGTCAAATAACTTGCCAAGAAAGTACATTAAAATATATAGGCTTTCTAACTCTCATATTTTGACATATTCTATATTTCCTGCTAAGTAGCCAATTGGTGTTTTTATCACTATTAACCTAGATAGCATATTTAAAAGCAGAGACATTACTTTGCCGACTAAGGTTCATCTAGTCAAGGCTATGGTTTTTCCAGTGGTCATGTATGCATGTGAGAGTTGGACTGTGAAGAAAGCTGAGTGCTGAAGAATTGATGCTTTTGAACTGTGGTGTTAGAGAAGACTCTTGAGAGTCCCTTGGACTGCAAGGAGATCCAACCAGTCCATTCTAAAGGAGATCAGTCCTGGGATTTCTTTGGAGGGAATGATGATGAAGCTGAAACTCCAGTACTTTGGCCACCTCATGTGAAGAGTTGACTCATTGGAAAAGACTCTGATGCTGGGAGGGACTGGGGGCAGGAGGAGAAGGAGACGACAGAGGATGAGATGGCTGGATGGCATCACTGACTCGGGGGACATGAGTCTGAGTGAACTCCGGGAGTTGGTGATGGACAGAGAGGCCTGGTGTGCTGTGATTCATGGTGTCGCAGTGTCGGACACGACTGAGCGACTGAACTGAACTGAACTTAAATGAATCTCTTCCTTATATTTTTTTTCTATTTATCATTTTGGGGGGTTTGAGTTCAATATTTACTTTGTTTTCATTATCTTTTTATTTAAGTACTTAGATTAAGAAATTTCGTCTTGAGCACAACTATAACTGTACTCCCTGTGTTCTATTACAAAATGTTTTCACTACAAATATGCTCACTCTGAAGTTCTGATTTCTATTCTTCTTTTACTAACAGGATACTTCAGTTTTTTGTTTTTGTTTTTTTCTAAATTTCTCAATAGAAGAACTTTCTGTATTTATCATTAATTTCTAGTTTTATTGCATTGTGATCTTTCACATTGAAACCTTTGTATTTGGGAACTCTAATACATCTTTTTATTTTCTTTGTGGTGGTTCTTCAGGCCCTTAAAAATATATTACATGATTCAATTTCAGTGAACAATGTGCATGTGTTTTGGCCAGCTGTGTCTGTTCTATGCCTTCCATAGCCTTATATATTTTTGTCACTTGATGTTTTAATGCATTGACAAAAATGCATTAGTCTCCCGTTTTCCGACTGATTTCTCATTTTATATCTTATAATTTTTGCTTTTGAAGTGTCATGATTATAGCACTTCACACATAGATATTCAGTTCAGTTCAGTTCAGTTCAGTTGCTCAGTCGTGTCCGACTCTTTGCGACCCCATGAATCGCAGCACGCCAGGCCTCCCTGTCTATCACCAACTCCGGAGTTCACTCAGACTCACATCCATGGAGTAAGTCAGTGACGCCATCCAGCCATCTCATCCTCTGTCGTCTCCTTCTCCTCCTGCCCCCAATCCCTCCCAGCATCAGAGTCTTTTCCAATGAGTCAACTCTTCGCATGAGGTAGCCAAAGTATTGGAGTTTCAGCTTTAGCATCATTCCTTCCAAAGAAATCCCAGGGCTGATCTCCTTTAGAATGGACTGGTTGGATCTTCTTGCAGTCCAAGGGACTCTCAAGAGTCTTCTCCAACACCACAGTTCAAAAACATCAATTCTTCGGTGCTTAGCCTTCTCACAGTCCAACTCTAACATCCATACATGACTACAGGAAAAACCATAGCCTTGACTAGATGGATCTTGGTCGGCAAAGTAATGTCTCTGCTTTTGAATATGCTATCTAGGTTGGTCATAACTTTCCTTCCATGGAGTAAGCATCTTTTAATTTCATGGCTGCAGTCACCATCTGCAGTGATTTTGGAGCCCCCAAAAATAAAGTCTGACCTGTTTCCACTGTTTCCCCATCTATTTCCCATAAAGTGATGGGACTGGATGCCATGATCTTCGTTTTCTGAATGTTGAGTTTAAGGCAACTTTTTGACACTCCACTTTCACTTTCATCAAGAGGCTTTTTAGTTCCTCTTCACTTTCTGCCATAAGGGTGGTGTCATCTGCATATCTGAGGTTATTGATATTTCTCCCAGCAGTCTTGATTCCAGCTTGTGTTTCTTCCAGTCCAGCGTTTCTCATGATGTACTCTGCATATAAGTTAAATAAGCAGAGTGACAATATCCAGCCTTGACACACTCCTTTTCCTATTTGAAACCACTGTGTTGTTCCATGTCCAGTTCTAACTGTTGCTTCCTGACCTGCTTACAGATTTCTCAAGAGGCAGGTCAGGTGGTCTGGTATTCCCATCTCTTTCAGAATTTTCCACAGTTTATTGTGATTCATGCAGTCAAAGGCTTTGGCATAGTCAATAAAGCAGATAGATGTTTTTCTGAATCTCTTTTGCTTTTTCCATGATCCAGCAGATGGCAATTTGATCTCTGGTTCCTTTGCCTTTTCTAAAACCAGCTTGAACATCAGGAAGTTCATGGTTCACATATTGCTGAAGCCTGGCTTGGAGAATTTTGAGCATTACTTTACTAGCATGTGAGATGAGTGCAATTGTGCGTTTGTTTGAGCATTCTTTAGCATTGCCTTTCTTTGGGATTGGAATGAAAACTGACCTTTTCCAGTCCTGTGGCCTCTGCTGAGTTTTCCAAATTTTCTGGCAAATAATAGAAATATTTTTAAATGTTTTTTCTTATTCAGTACTTTCTCATGTGATTATTAATATTTATACTGGATACTATCCTGTTTTGGTTTATCTGTGTTATATTTATGCATAATCTTTATTCTTTTATTAAACACTATTTAGAGCATTTAAGGTTTACAACAAAATCACAAGGAAGATACATAGATTTCCCACATGCTCTCAGCTTCCACATGCTTTGCCTCCCCCATTATCAGTATCATTCAAGTGAATGGTACATTTTTTTTTAACAAGCCTACATTGACATATCCCAATCAACCAATGTCCTCAGTTTATCTTAGTGTGCACTCTTGATGTTATACATTATATGTGCACAAACCATACCTTTTATTTTTAAGCTTCATGAATCATTCTAATTTAGTTTTATCTTCTACTCTAAAGAGAATGGTGTCTATATGGCAATATAATTGAAAAATATCTTCTTTCCATAAGTGAGTTTACTATCATTGATGAGACAGATATGAGTGATCTTAATTCTGTCATACTCCTTTTTTGTTTTCTAATTTTTTAAAAAATAATAAATGATAGTTGGAATATGCAGTATGATTTAATTGCTCTGCAATGTGCATTTGTATGTAAAACATTTTTATATTTCACAGGCTTCATAGTTTCATAGTTGCATTTTTATCTTTATTTTATTTAACAAATATTTACATCATGCGTACTATGTGCTAGACTTTTGTCTGAGTGCTCTACAAATATTATCATAATTCTAATAATAACCTTGAAGTAAGTTCTCTTATTATTTCTGTTACATAAAACAAAATTGAGATATAAGGAGGTTAATTGATTTCCCCACCATCATATAAGTTGTTGGAACTGATTTAAGTGTAGTCAGTCTCATATCAAAATCCATACTCTTTACAACCTCACTAAACAGCCTCTCAAATTGATAGTCCTTTGTTTAGCTCTTAATCATGCATTTATTTTAGGTGGTATTTTTGATTATTTATAATAGGACTTCAGGGTTGAGAGAAGGATAAAAACATGGAAGACAAAGGATTTTTGAAGCAGTGAAACTACTTTTACGATACTGTAATAGTGTGTAAGTGAAAGTGAAGTCGCTCAGTCGTGTCTAACTGTTTGCGACCTGTGGACTGTAGCCCACCAAGCTCCTCTGTCCATGGGATTCTCCCAGCAAGAATACTGGAGTGGGTTGCCATTTCCTTCTCCAGAGGTTCTTCCCAACCCAGGGACCGAACCCAGGTCTCCCACGTTGCAGGCAGACGCTTTAACCTCTGCGCCACCAGGGAAGCCCTTGTAATAGTGTATAAGTGCCATTATATGTTTGTCTAAACCCACAGTCCGTACACCAAGAATGAATTCTAATGTAAACTGTGGACTTTTGGTGAATATGATTTGTCAATATGGTTTATCAGTTTATTGGAGAAGGCAATGGCAACCCACTCCAGTACTCTTGCCTGGAAAATCCCATGGATGGAGAAGCCTGGTAGGCTGCAATGCATGGGGTCGCTAAGAGTTGGACACGACTGAGCTACTTCACTTTCACTTTCATCAGCTGCAACAAGTGTACTAATCCAGTGGGAGATGTTGATAATGTGAGAAGCTATGCAGGGTCAGGGGCTATAGAGAAATCTATATCTTGTACTCAGTTTTGCTGTAAACCTAAGCATACTAGGAGAGATGGTGCGAATGCAAGGGATATATAGGAAATCTCAGCACCTTCCTCTAAATTTTTCTATGAACCTAAAACTGCTCTCCCCTTCAGGAATCACAGCCTTGTTGTAGTTAGGGGTTTGTATAACTCTATAAAGCTGTGAGACATGCTGTGCAGGGCCATCCAAGACAGACAAGTCATAGTGAAGGGTTATGACAAAAACAGGATGCACTGAAGGAGGAAATGGCAAACTATTCTAATATCCTTGCCTGGAGAGCCCCATGAACAATATGAAAAAGCACAAAGATATGACATCAGAAGATGAGGCCCCTAGGACAAAAGATGTTCAAAATGCTCCTGGGGAAGTTGTTGTTGTTTAGTAACTAAATCATATCCAATTCTTTTGTGACCCCATGGACTGTAGTCTGCCAGGATCCTCTGTTAATGGGATTAAGAAGAGGTGGCAAGAATACACAGAAGAACTATATAAAAAATATCTTAATGACTCATATAACCATGATGGTGTGTCACACATCTTGAGCCAGATATCATGGAGAGTAAAGTCAAGTGGGACTTAGGAAGGATTATTACAAACAAAGCTAGTGGAGGTGAAAAAATTCCAGCCAAGCTATTTAAAATCCAAGATGCTGATGCTTTTATATGCTGCACTCAATATGTCAGTAAATTTGGAAAACTCACCAGTGGCCACAAGACTGGAAATGATCAGTTTTCATTCCAATCCCAAAGAAGAGTAATGCCAAAGAGTGTTTTAAACTGTGTTACAATTGTGCTCATTTCACATGCTAGCAAGATTATGCTCAAAATCCTTCAAGGTACCCTTCAACAGTATGTGAACTGAGTCTTTTAGTTGTACAAGCTGGGTTTAGAAAAGGCAGAGGAACCAGAGATAAAATTGCCAAGATCCACTGTATCATAGAAAAAGCAACAGAATTCAAGAAAAACATCCGCTTCTATGCCTATGCTAAAGAATTTGACTGTATGGATCACAACAACCTGTGGAAAATTCTTAAAGAGATGGGTGTACCAGACACCATACCTGTCTCCTGGGAAACCTGTGTGTGATTAAGAAGCAACAGTCAGAACCAGCCATGGAACAACTGATTGGTTCAAACTTGGGAAAGGAGTATGACAAGGCTATATATTGTCACCTTGCTTTCTTAACTTATATGAAGAGTATATCATGAGAGAGTACATCATGAAAAATGCCAGGCTGAATAAATCATAAGCTGGAATCAAGACTGCCAGGAGAAATATCAGCAGCCTCAGATAAGCAGATGATGCCACTCAAATGGCAGAAAGTGAAGATAAATTAAAGAGCCTCTTAATGAGGGTTAAAGAGGAGAGTGAAAAAGCTGGCTTGAAACTCAACATTTAAAAAACTAAGATCATGCCATCTATTCCTATCACTTCATGGCAAAAAAGAAGGGAAAAAAGTGGAAGCAGTGACAGATTTTATTTTCTTGGGGTTAAAATCACTGTGGATGGTGGCTCCAGTCATGAAATTAAAAGATGCTTGCCCCTTGAAAGACAAGTGATTAAAAACTCAACAGCATATTAAAAACAGAGACATTAATTTGACAAAAAAGTCCATATAATCAAAGCTATGGCTTTTCCAGTAATCATGGATGTGAGAGTTGGACAATAAAGAAAGCTCAGCACTGAAAAACTGATACTATCAAAATGGAGTGCTTGAGAAGACTCTTGAGATTCCCTTGGACTGCAAGGAAATGAAATCAGTAAATCTGAAAGAAAATCAATCTTGAATATTCATTGGAAGGACTGATGCTAAAGCTAAAGTTCCAATACTTTGACAACCTGGTGTGAAGAGTTGACTCACTGGAAAAGACACTGTTGCTGAGAAAGGCAAACAGGAGGGAAGAGCAGATCATGAACTGGTTACAGAACATCACTGATTCAACAGACATGAATTTGAGCAAACTCCAGGAGACAGTGGAGGACAGAGAAACCTAGTGTGCTGCAGTACATGGTATTGTAAAGCATCAGATATGACTTAGCAAATAAACAACAACTAAAACTACTCTAAATTATAAACTATGTTTAGAAAATCAAATATAATAAATATTTTCTGGTTGACAATAAATAAGCAAAAACCTAGAAAAATATTATGTGGAATGCACCATCTTTTAAATAACATTACTTGAGTTTAGAAGATATGGAACAGCCATCATAGTAAACAAAAGAGTCTGACATGCGGTATTTGAATGAATCTGGAAAACAACAGAATGATTTCTGTTCGTATCCAAGGCAAACCATTCAATATCACAGTAATCCAAGTCGATGCCAAAACCAGTAATGTTGAAGAAGCTGAAGTAGAATAACTCTATGAAAACCTACAAAACCTTTTAGAAAACATCCAAAAAAAGATGGTCTTTTCATTATAGAAAACTGGAATGCAAAAGTAGGAAGTCAAGAGATACCTGGAGTAACAGGTAAATTTGTCCTTGGACTACAAAATGAAGCAGGTCAAAGGCTAACAGAGTTTGCCAAGAGAACGCACTGGTCATAGCAAACACCCTCTTCCAATAACACAAGAGAAGACTCTACACAAGGACATCACCAGATGGTCAATACCAAAATCAGATTGATTGTATTCTTTGCAACCAAAGATGGAGAAGATCTATACAGTCAGCAAAAGTAAGACTGGGAGCTGACTGTGGCCCAGATCATGAACTCCTCATTGCCAAATTCAGACATAAATTGAAGAAAGTAGGGAAAACCACTAGACTATTCAGGTATGACCTAAATCAAATCCCTTACGATTATACAGTGGAAGTGACAAATGGAGTCAAGGAATTAGAGAGGGAGAGAAGGTGCCAGAACAACTATAGACAGAGGTTTGTGACATTGTACAAGAGGCAGTGATCAAGACCATTCTCAAGAAAAAGAAATGCAGAAAGGCAAAATGGTTGTCTGAGGAGGCTGTACTGAGAAAAGAAGAGAAACTAAACAAAGGAGAAAAGGAAAGATACACCCATTTGAATGCAGAATTCCAAAGAATACCAAGGAAAGATAAGAAAGACTTCCTCAGTGATCAATGTAAAGAAATAGAAGAAAACAATAGAATGGGAAAGACTAGAGATCTCTTCAAGAAAAATCACAGATACAAAGGGAACAATTCATGCAAGATGGGCTCAATAAAGGACAGAAATGGTATGGACCTAACAGAAGCAGAGGATATTAAGAGGTGACAAGAATACAAAGAAGAACTATACAAAAAGAATTTCATGACCCAGATAACCTCAATGGTGTGATCACTCAACTAGAGCCAGACATCCTGGAATGAGAAGTAAAGAGGGCCTTAGGAAGCATCACTATGAACAAAACTAGTGGAGGTGATGGAATTCCACTTGAGCTATTTCAAATCCTAAAAGATGATGCTGTGAAAGTGTCCCAATCAATAAGCCAGCAAATTTGGAAAACTCAGCAGTGGCCACAGGACTGGAAAATGTCAGCTTTCATGCCAATACCAAAGAAAGGCAATGCCAAAACATGTTCAAACTACTGCACAACTGCACTCACCTCACACGCTAGCAAAGTAATGCTCAAAATTCTCCAAGACGGGTTTTAACAGTACGTGAACTGTGAACTTCCAGATGTTCAATCTGGATTTAGAAAAGGCAGGGGAGCCAGAGATCAATTACAAAACCATTTGATCATCTAAAAAGCAAGAGAATTCCAGAAAAACATCTATTTCTGCTTTATTGACTACACCAAAGCCTTTGACTGTTGGGATCATAACGAACTGTGGAAAGTTCTTAAAGAGATGGGAATACCAAACCCCCTGATCTGCCTCCTGAGAAATCTGTATGCAGGTCAGGAAGCAACACTTACAACTGGACATGGAACAACAGATTACTTCCAAATCTGGCAAGGAATACGTCAAGGCGATATATTGTCAGCCTGCTTATTTAACTTATATGCAGAGTACATCATGTGAAATGCCAGGTTAGATGAAGCACATGCTGGAATCAAGATTGCTGGGAGAAATATCAATAACCTCAGATATGCAGATGACACCAACCTTATGGCAAAAAGCAATGAACTAAGAGCCTCTTGATGAAAGTGACGAAAGGAGTGAAAAAGTTGGCTTAAAACTCAACGTTCAGAAAACTAAGATCATGGCATCCAATCCCATCACTTCATGGCAAATAGATGGGGAAACAGTGGAAACAGTGAGAGACTGTTATTTTCTTGGGCTCTGAGATCACTGCAGATGGTGACTGCAGCCATGAAATTAAAAGCTGCTTGTCCCTTGAAAGAAAAGTTATGATCAACTTAAGCAGCATATTAAAAGGCCGAGACATTACTTTGCCAACAAAGGTCAGCCTACTGAAAGCTATAGTTTTTCCAGTAGTCATGTATGGATGTAAAAGTTGGACTATAAATAAAGCTCAGTTCAGTTCAGTTTAGTGCCTCAGTCGTGTCCGACTCTTTGGGACCCCATGAATTACAGCATGCCAGGCCTCCCTGTCTATCACCAACTCCCAGAGTTCACGCAAACTCATATCCATCGAGTCGGTGATGTCATCCAGCCATCTCATCGTCTTTTGTCCCCTTCTCCTCCTGCCCCCAACCCCTCCCAGCATCAGAGTCTTTTCCAATGAGTCAACTCTTTGCATGAGGTGGCCAAAGTATTGGAGATTCCGCTTCAGCATCAGTCCTTCCAATGAACACCTAGGACTGATCTCCTTTAGGATGGACTGGTTGGATCTCCTTGCAGTCAAAAGGACTCTCAAGAGTCTTCTCCAACACCACAGTTCAAAAGCATCAATTCTTCGGCACTCAGCTTTCTTCACAGTCCAACTCTCACATTCATACGTGACTACTGGAAAAACCATAGCCTTGACTAGGCGGACCTTTGTTGGCCAAGTAATATCTCTGCTCTTTAATATATTATCTAGGTTGGTCATAACTTTCCTTCCAAGGAGTAAGCATCTTTTAATTTCATGGCTGCAATCACCATCTGTAGTGATTTTGGAGCCCAAAAAAATAAAGTCTGACACTGTTTCCCCATTTATTTCCCATGAAGTGATGGGACCAGATGCCATGATCTTCGTTTTCTGAATGTTGAGCTTTAAGCCAACTTTTTCACTCTCCTCTTTCACTTTCATCAAGAGGCTTTTTAGTTCCTCTTCACTTTCTGCCATAAGGGTGGGGTCATCTGCATATCTTAGGTTATTGATATTTCTCCCAGCAATCTTGATTCCAACTTGTGCTTCTTCCAGCCCAATGTTTCTCATGATGTACTCTACATATAAGTTAAATAAGCAGGGTGACAATATACAGCCTTGACATACTCCTTTTCCTATTTGGAACCAGTCTGTTGTTCCATGTCCAGTTCTAACTGTTGCTTCCTGACCTGCATACAGGTTTCTCAAGAGGCAGGTCAGGTGGTCTGGTATTCCCATCTCTTTCAGAATTTTCCACAGTTTATTGTGATCCACACAGTCAAAGGCTTTGGCATAGTTAATAAAGCAGAAATAGATGTTTTTCTGGAACTCTCTTGCTTTTTCGATGATCCAGCAGATGTTGGCAATTTGGTCTCTGGTTCCTCTGCTTTTTCTAAAAGCAGCTTGAACATCTGGAAGTTCCTGGTTCATGTACTGCTGGAGCCTGACTTGGAGAATTTTGAGCATTACTTTACTAGCATGTGAGATGAATGCAATTGTTTGGTAGTTTGAGCATTCTTTGGCACTGCCTTTCTTTAGGATTGGGATTTCCAGTCCTGTGGCCACTGCTGAGTTTTCCAAATTTGCTGGCATATTCAGTGCAGCACTTTCACAGCATCATCTTTCAGGATTTGAAAAAGCTCAACTGGAATTCCATCACCTCCACTAACTTTGTTCATAGTGATGCTTTCTAAGGCCCACTTGACTTCACATTCCAGGATGTCTGGCTCTAGGTGAGTGATCACACCATCGTAATTATCTGGA